>NW_026865786.1:0-72578 GCF_026571515.1 Ruditapes philippinarum | reverse complement strand
TTATTTTTAGCCAGATACACGAGTAAAATGCAGATACTTGTTTAATTAATAAACTAAATTTAGCAGGTTTACGTGGTCTAATCATTTGAGATAAATGGTTGATACTTAAGATATGACGTGTATTTAGAATATAATGCTTAATCTAATTCTTTTTCTACATTTGACCGATGTTGTAAACTTGTTATTGTTTCAAAATAATTGTTAAATGTGCATGGTATAATTATAAAATTATATCCTTTTGTTGCAAACTTTTAGAGGTATACAATTTACACGCTCATTGATGCAAGTTTTGCGATATTATGTTTGTTTACGTTTATAGCAGTAAACCGAAAACGATTCTCTGTAAATTTTTTCCTTGTAAAACAATATTTAAACTTAGAACAGTTAATACTTTCGCTCTTGTTTGTTAAAAGATATCTCAAACTAGATCTAAATAAATTGTAGTAATGGCAGAGCGAGCTGATAAATGTTAAAGATGTTAGTCATGATTTAGCAGTGTTTCCCAGAGTTTCCAAAATGATATACAATTAGAAAACATTCTCATCTTATAAATTACTTTATCCGACGTTTTTAACAATAAAACAGGTTATTACAATTCACTATTCCGTTTCAGATCAAGGTGATCTTTATTGACAGTCATTTATCAACAATTTAAAAGCCTCTGCAGGTTTAAAATGTCACTAAGCAAAAGTAAGAAAGAATGGGTGAAATACATGATGGTTATATGGGCATTCTTTGAATGTTTGTTTTTTGCTGGTACACTCTATGGCTGGAGCTCTCTAGTCTTTGTTTTCAAAGATGAAGGAATATATTCAAATCTGTGTGATACTTCATTGAATAACATGACGTCATCAGACTTTGGCTTGGATTCCAACACGACAAGAAACGCAATGATATATAATTATGGTGATAATATGTTAGACAATATAACTGTCATAGATGCTACCAATGCAGCAGATATTAATAACCTCACAGTGTTTTATAAAACAAATATTAGTGGAGAAATGTCTTACACTGTAAAGAATGAAAGAGTTCAATGTAAAGAACAGGATAGCATGTTATCACTGTGTTTTACCATATCATCATCAATATTCTGTATTAGTTGTGTTGTTATGGGTCAAGTCAATTATAAACTAGGAACTAGAATAACACGATACATTGCCTTGTAAGTAAGTTCTTATTAACTTTTTTAAAATAAAATGGAATTTTCTTGAAGCTTGTTTCAAATCTTGATTATATAACGAACGGTAATAACACTTTTTTAAAGAAGCATTATAAAAATTATGTCAGGTAGAGGATTTCTAAATAATTTATACACTTTTACTATATGCCTATTGATGTAGGTAACAAAAACAAACATTTCATATTTATCCATATTAGATTGTTATTATATCTACATATCTCTTCCTTTTACTTCAGTGTAATATTTGTTGCTGGGGCACTTTGTTTGGCGTTTGTCTCTAAAGGTAAATGTAAATTACTTATATATATATGGTTATAGTAAAAAATAAAACAAAGACAAAAACAAAAACAAAAAAACATAAAAAAAAAAATAAATAAAAAGAAAACTAAAAAAACTGTTACAACAAAAAACAAAAACAAACTATTACAACAAATTGTCTTCAATGCTGTTAAAGTGTATTATAGGCGCAGTCATTTGAACTATTCACGAACTATAGAATGTTTTATTTGTTAGAATGATTATCTGTTCTGCTATACTAAACAACATTCGTGTTTTATTTTAGCCGTGCCGTGGTTAATGTTCCCCGGGCTGTCAATGATAGGCATTGGAGGTTTACCATTGTTTGTTACCAATAATCAGGTATCTATATTTTGCCGCATAACCGTGAACACAACATCGTGTCCTTTGTAATGGTTCTGCAAATGAATGCAGCACATGTTTTCTTTTAAAACATTATGCATTTATCACACAATAGTTATTTGTTATTTAGAAATCATTCTTTACGTCGGATCTTCAAACAGAACTCTTCGATACCATTTTTTTTAGAAAAATATGTTTTGAACGTCTATTGTTTGTTTGCAATTACATCTATATGTTTAGTGCATTAATTCTTGATATTTATACATTTCTATATTAATCTACAGGTTGCTAACTTATTTACAACCGGAAGTTCATCAGTTGTTGGGTTATTTTGTGGTGGCTACGACATGTCAGCTGCCGTGTACCTGGTCATTAAAGTATGTTTACTTTTTATGCATTTATTAAATTGTTCGAAAAATTCTTCTATTGAAACGTACTCTACAGGATCTTTTCTTGTTAATTGTCTGTATCATTGTAATATCATTATAGAAATTAAAAGAAAAGTGGGACATAAAAGATGAACAGATTCGAGAAGTATCAATTAGGTACTTGAAGTTATTTAACCATTTTTCCCTCAAACATTTATAAGGAAAGCTGTAAAACAATTTATTGTATATTCATTTTTCATGGTTTTAGCTTGCTCATCAAAGTGGATTTTCTCGAAGAAACATATTTTTCGTCATACTTGGTGTGCACTGTCTAACCCTTGTAAGCACACAGAAATATCTGCCTAAAGATTTCATATATCAACAACCACCTGTAACAGTAAGAGAGCATACAGTTGAAAATCCTGATTCAAACACGAAAGAAAAACTATTGATCCAAGAAAACCCACGATTGAGTAAGTAAATGTTACACTGTATGATTTACTTTATCACAAACGTATTAATCAATTCAGATAAATCCGAAATTAAGTCTACACGTTTACTAAATTTTAAAGAAAGCATGTAAGCAACACAATATAAATGCTAAATTATTTCGATTGCACTGATGATTTAACTTTTTTCTTTGATTGACCTTACGATTGGAATCATTTCAGCTTCAATATTATTTTTAATTGTCTTAAAAATGTAATGATATATTTATGTATATATTGAAATTTAATTGACATTTAATGAATAGTGAAATCAGTAATTACAATATGGTAACAGGAGTTCGTTGCTTTGTTTCAGATAGACGAAGGGTTTCTATAGCAGATATTCAACCATTAAACAGTTACCTGCGCCAACCGTTGTTTATAACTCATAATATTTGGTTATGTCTTTTACAGCTTCGGTTTTATTATTTCATAGGCAACCTTAATACATTCTTGAACAGGACACTTAACAATGATGTTAGTAAAGGTATTCATTTTGCATCCATTTCGTTGAAATAGTGCAAGTTATATAATTTACTTACCATACGCCGCTTATCATGAAATGGCACTAACTACAGTGTCACATTGATGGTTTCATGATAATCGCCGTATGAAAACATCTGCGGATGTTTCAAAATTCAAAATGTTACCATTTCATGATAAATGTTGAATACTGCTTAAGCCGGTGCTAGGGAGCATGGGCGGTAACTTGCACTTATCATTACCGTCCATGAACAGGCTCAATCAAACCGAGCCTGCAACATCGTGCGTTCTTATGCGATTCTTTATTTCTCTCTATTTTAAATAAATGCACAGTATGCCTCAGAAATGAATACATTTTACTTCTTAAGAATGGACAAACATGAATTGTTTAATGTTTAAATGATTTAGAGCATATTAGATGCAATGCCTCGATAAATGTAAAATAATGTGTCATAAAAGTAGCAAAATGTAAACAAAGTACAAGTAGTATTTTGACTTCCATATAAAAACTTTACAAGACAGTATCTGAAAAAAATGGTTCAGGTAATTAGCCAATAAATAACTTTCGGGAACCATCAAAGTATACCAAAAAATAAAAAGCGTTTTGAGAAATTAAAAAAAAGCCATTCAGAGGCATAATGGGCCTTTAAAAATGGAACTTGGATTTTTTAATATACATTGGACATTAAACTATGCGTAGCATATAATTATCGGCAATTTACAGTCAATCTTTAAAACTAATAAGTTCATGTGCTTGAGTACACATATATAGTTGTCAATGTCATTTTTGTACATTTAATTTGTTTCAGTGAGCTATTTTACCGATGTTTGCTTCTACACAATGATGGGAGGTCTTTTTACTTCTTTTCTTGTCGGAATTGTCTATGATGGACAGAAAGCAATATTTAAAAGTAAAAAAAAGCTTATTTTACAATTACTAAACAAATTACTACTGTTTTTTTTATATTTTATCAACGTCTAGCGTACATATTCGTCGACTTTGAAATAACAGTTGATTAAACACACCATTGTTATATATTGATTTATAAAAAGATATGTACATAAATTTAATAGGTAACTTATTTGGGATTCGTCATTAAAGATTGTTAGATGTCTATTTTCGGTCGTATATATCTGCATTAAGACTGTTCAAAAACATTTTAAAGTGATGTTGTAGAAGTAAGTTTTGTCTTCCATTTCTGCACCTGCTAACATTAATACAGTTGATCTGTATGTTCATCAACTTATGTACTAAATATAATTGTTTTTATGCAAACGTTATTTTTTCAGAGGGTAGTACAAAGTTGTACCGATGTTTAATGCCAGCACTATTACCACTATCTCTGGCAAGTGTTTTTGCTACTGTGCTGTCAGTGCTGGTGCTCAAACCGACAGATATCATTCTGTACATCATCTTTATCACCATGACACTTTACAGATCATTCTTATATAGTATGGCGGCAGCATTTATAAATGCATTGTAAGTATCTCATAAACATGTAATAATATATAATTAATGCTCTTTTTATAAGTGTTATTTATGCATATAAGACTTATTCATCAAATCAGTTCTAGTCAAAATGATGTGTGGCACGCGTATCTTTTGTTTGAAATGTTTTTAAGTTCTTTTGCGAACTAAAAGTATATCTAGCATATTTACTACAACTTTGCAGTAAATTCACAAATTTGACGCATATTCTATGTATGAATAGAGTGATTCACATTGCAAACTAGTTCATGCGAACGAATTCTTTGTATTTCATAAAAGTAGCATGTATATTCACTGTTTTTTTTTCGTGTCAAAGGAAGAATCAGTTTCACACACCATACCATTTAATGTATTCGTATAAACGATTCATTAACTACAAAAGCTGTAAAAGTAGTTATATTGTATGTCGAATGCAAACGCTGTTACTACATTATCATACAATCTATCATTCAGAAATTCATTTGATCTTGCACCATATGTTTTTATCTTTTATAATTTTGTCTGATTGTTTCATATTCTAAACAGTGAGCTTTGATGACTCATTTAACAAATCAATGTTGACACATAAATATGTGTTTATATATTAATTTTTGCTCATTCAAATTGTACACAATAATACATGCAAACTAGTTTTTCCCCCAAGAAAGTACATGTATTACTTTAATACACTTTTTATGTTAATTTATTCATTATTTATAATTATATTTGTACAAACTGTAGTTTTCATCTGTATATGTTTAGCTATACAATAATCATGCTATAACGTTCAATATTTATATTTTATATAGATTTCCGAGTCAATATTTTGCCGTATTGTATGGAATAACGATGATTGCTGCGGGCGTGTTTAGTTTGTTCCAGTATGCATTGTTCAGCTGGGCGGAGGCCTATTTTAAAGCACCATTTCATGTGAGTTAACCAGATACACCATTAAGTATTAAGCTCAGCAATATTTGGATGACTGGCACAATTGATAGATACCCACTATGACCTTTTTTTTATTTATTTGAATAACAATACATGTATATCTAACATGGTTTTTTTTGGTAAAAAGAGGAGGTTGTGGTGAATGCTATTGTATCCACTAAACTGATATTTAAAATTAGAGAAGTCAGGGATTTATGCATTGTTTTTAAGTTAGACGAATACCGATTGATATTTATACATTTATGCAGTATAACATTTATAAGGCAGACGTTCACTGCTTATTAAAAGTGTATGATTTTTATGTTAACATTAGTGCACATTGTCAGTTAAGATTTACAGAATAATTGATATATTTTCAGGTTGACATTTTTCTTTTATGCGTAAGTGTTTTAACTATTGGACATCCCGTATTTATGTGGTTTTGTGGATGGAGGGAAGAAAAACAAGCCATGACAGAGTTGTAGTAACGACAACCGCTAACTAATATTAAATATTGTTACTTCTTTGATAATGCTTTACACGAAAAATAAAGTATATGCGAACTAGAACTGTCTTGTTTATTATTAAAATTTGCTTTATTTTTAACCCTTGTTCCAGATCCAAATTACACACCTGTAGAATTGTTAAATTTCTAAATAAAATGTAGATGTAATTATTAAAACGTTCAAGAGATATGTCAACTTATTACGGAAATCTGCATAAAAAACTCCCCTTTTGAAATATAGAAACGTGATAAAGAAAAGGGAACAGTCCTTTGGTTGTGGGGAAAAAAGTAGCTTTATCATGAAATGTTACATTGTCCTACATGCAATTATGCTTATTTTCTATCACTATATATCTCTATATATATTATTATTTCATATATTTATATTTTGCTCATATGATGTATAAGTTAGTTTTCATAGACAACAAATATTACTTTTTAATGCCGGCATTATAACCCTTCAAAGTATATGAGATATGTTATAGCACTCACACACGAGCAGTGCATGTTACTATTTTTGTATTTCCTGATCGCAGATCAGGAAATACAATGCTGACATTCAATATCTGGCACAGGGCTTCAATATACAAGTAGTTCTCAAAACAGGTTAAAACTAGCGATGTAAAAGAAAGAAATATTTTCATTTTTTTACAAGTATCCAACAAATTACAACGGATTCAAAGTTTAAAAGTAGGGTTGGCTTATAGAATTGTCAATTAATGCACAATCACAAATAACGCGATTTATATCATTTTAATCAATCAAAATGCTATTTTAGCGATGTCGATTAAGGCCCTGTCACACCAGACTGCGCTTTCACTGCGTTTGCACGGCGTTGTAAAATTTAACAAAGCGCCGCGAGATCGCAATAAAAAATGTTATATTTTTGTTGACATAAAGACTTCATGGAGTCTTCACGGCGTCCCCACGGCGATCATGGCGATGTTACGGAGCTTTCACGGCGTTCCAATTGACGATTGTCTTCGTTCGGATCGCGCTTCCACGACGTTCTTTGCGCTTTCACTGCGCATTTACGGCGCTCATACTGCGTTCTCGCGGCATTCACACTGCCCTGAAATCGTAAAGCTCTGTAAAAGCGCCGTGCACACGCAGTATAAGCGCGGTAAAGACGCCGCAAAAACTCCGTACAAGCGCCGTGGATAACCACCGCGTTCATACGGTGTTCCTTTTGCGCTTTCATGGCGCTCCTGTTGCGTTGTAGGATATGCTACGGAGTTGCTACGGCGTCCTATCTGCGATCCCACTGCGCTCATTTTAGAACGCCGAGTGACGGCGTTTGTTTTGAACATGCTCAAAATGCGCGCCGTCGGTCGGCGTTCTATGCGATGCCACTACGATGCTACGGCGATGCTGCGGCGATGTTTGCGATCTTACTGCGCTCGCCTCGGCGTTCTGAAGTTTCACTGGACGCCGTGAGAACGCCGTCCTAGTGTGACAGGGGTTTTACCGAATACTTCAGAGCGTATTACACAATTAAATCCGACTGTCGAGTAGTGGAAGTAATAGAAAGAGCACCGAAACACGAGGCTCTCTGATTTGTACGAAGGGGCGTAGCCCCCGAGTATTAATCAGATTGACGAGTGTTTTGGTGTTCTTTCTCTTTTGTATCATAGTCAAACATAAAAACACGTTCCTTGTTTCTCAATATGAAACCCAAGAAAAAAAACCAATAAACGAGCATCTGAATATCATAATTATTTCTGTCGCGTTTCGTTTCTTTGCCGTCACAATAAGTAAACCCCAGCAAAAATGAACCAATCAATGGGCGTGCTCAGGAGTGCGGGTAACTAATACCTGCACTCCAGTTAACGCACTGTGCATGTATATGTATACGATTTAACTCTGACGCATTTTCAACAGAAAGGTCCCCAAACTATGATACAATATATACATGTCGGACTGTTTTTGCGAGAAGATTTTCGCTAAATTATTTACATCAGTGTTAAACAACAGGTTTATCGTGAATAAAATATCTCGAAATTAATAAGGAAATGGAAATTCTAAATTTAGAATTATTTGATTTTATTCAGGCTTTCTTCGTATAACTTCTCGGCAGGGATAACGCGCTCGTTTAGTGTGTGAGAGGTCTGGGGTTCAAATCCCAGTCAAGACATTTTTTTTTGAAGTGTCTTTTTTTAAGGAAGTAGCCACGATATGCAAGGATACATTGTGGCTGTCATAAAACATGAACAATGAACATAAATGATTTTTGATGCAACTCTAGTCATGCAAAATTCCGTATGTGTGAAGCTCAAACTGTTATAGTAACAAGAGCCATGTAAACATGGCCATCCCCGCAATTGAAAGAATGTATATGTAGTAGAGCATAATAATTTAATTTTAAGAGGTCCTTTGGTAATGAAAACTGATGGCTGAAGTAATTACAGAATTAAAACCTATGTGAATACTGATGGCTGAAAATATCAAAGAGCAATAACTGAAAAATAATGCAGGGTAGGTTATCATTCTTGTGCACTGCTCTCCTCCTCAATGAGATCTATCCACCTATGAAGTTTCAGGTACATACCTCAAATACTTTTTGAGATAAGCTCCGGACAAAATAGTATGAAAAAAAACAAAGGGCAATAACTCGAAAATAATACAACGAAAAGTTATCATTCTTGCGCTCAGCATTCCTCCTCAATAAGATCTATCCACCTATGACGTTTCATGTTGACATCTCAAACACTTTTTGAGTTATGCTCCACTCAGGTGAAAAATTAAGTATGAAAAATAACAAAGGGCAATAACTCAAAAATTATGACAGGTAGAGTTTTATTCTTGTGCACTGCACACCTACTGAGTAAGATATATCCACCTATGAAGTTTTATGTTGATATCTCAAAGTCTTTTGAGTTATGCTCTGGACAAAAAAAATAGTGCAGGGTAGAGTTATCATTTTTTCTTCACTGCTCTCCTCCTCAATGAGATCTATCCACATATGAAGTTTTATGTTGATACCTCAAATTCTTTTGAGATTAGCTCCGGACAAAATAGTATGAAAAAAAAAACAAAGGGCAATCACTCAAAAATTATATAGGGTATATTTATCATTCTTGCGCACAGTATTCCTCCTCAATAAGATCTATCCACTTTTGACATTTCATGTTGACAACTCAAACACTGTTTTAGTTATGCTCCACTCAGGTGAAAAATTAAGTATGAAAAATAACAAATGGCAATAACTCAAATATTATGGAATGTGGATTTATCATTCTTATGCACTGCACACCTTCTGAGTAAGATCTATCCACCTATGAAGTCTCAAAGGCATTTTGAGTTATGATCCGGACAAAAATTAATTTTGAAAAATAACAAAGGGCAATAACTTAAAAATTATGCAGGGTAAAATTATAATTCTTGTGTACTGCACTTCTCTTTAATGAGATCTATTCACCTATGAAGTTTCAAGTAGATACCTCAAATACTTTTTGAGATAAGCTCCGGGCAAAATAGTATGAAAAAGAACAAAGGACAATAACTCAAAAATGATATAATGAAAAGTAATCATTTTTGCGCACAGCATTCCTCCTCAATAAATCTATCCACCTATGATGTTTCATGTTGACATCTCAAAGATTCTTTGAGTTATGCTCCATTCAGGTGAAAAATTCAGTATGAAAAATAACAAAGGGCAATAACTAAAAATTATGAAAGGTAGAGTTATCATTCTTATGCACTGCACACTCTATCCACCTATGAAGTTTCATGTTGATATTTTAAAGGCTTTTTGAGTAATGCTCTGGGCAAAAATTAATTTTGAAAATAACAAAGGGCAATAACTAAAAAATTATGCAGGGTAGAGTTATCATTGTTGTGCACTGCACTCCTCCTCAATGAGATCTTTCCACCTATAAAGTCTCAAGTTGATACCTCAAATGCTTTTTGAGATATGCTCCGGACAAAAATATCGGACGGAAGGATTGACGAATACTATTTCTATATCCCCCGCTGCCTTTCGGCGGGGGATAAAAAATCTAAACAAAGTCGCTGCATCTCGGTGCTCTGCAAGATGAATTATAGTATTTAGAATAAACTTATACAGGAAAATACAGACAGATATACGGTACGATTTAGATTGCGAAGATTAGAAAATTCCACAGAGCTTGCAGCCCTTTGATTTTAATTAACCGTACCGTACAATGGTGCGCCGCGTTGATAAAACTTTTTGGCCGGGTTGCACTGGTGCAAATCCGGGTTATAATATGGTGAATGTCGGGCCGCGGGCGGGCGGGGAAAATATTTTCGTAACAGTTTTGTCAGCAACTTCTTATCACAGCCTCTTCATATTTGGCATACAGCATAGACACATGGTCCCATACCTCGGGATTTGATTTCAGGTCTGTCGCTCATCAACTTCCTGTTTATCCACTAAGTGAAATTAGTTGAATTTTTCGACATTAATGGTCAATGGTAGGAAATTTTCGTAACAGTTTTTTCAGCAACTACTTATCACAGCCTCTTGATATTTGGCATACAGCATTGACATATGTTCCCATACCGTGGGATTCGATTTTAGGTGTGTAGCTCATCCACTTCCTGTTAACCCACTTAAATAAATTTTCGACATTAATGGGTCAATGGTAATTTTTTTCGTAACATCACAGCCTCATGATATTTGGTGTACAAATGCAACCCGGCCTTTTCTGTCTTTGACCCATTTTTTCATTGTCAAGTCTATGAATTCTTTAAATATTCCAAAATATTCATTATAATAATTATGACTGACCAACTGTTGACATTGGAAAATGTTCAGGATAAATCAACAATCTGCTTTAAATTTACTAAGACTGTCCCATTCTTGAACGTCCGAATAAATAATTATTACATAAATTTTACCTTGGGCCTTGTGATTTATTACTAGTATATAGAAAGATAGATACTCGAGGCCGACCTGTGATATACGTATATGTATATATGGTATACATAAGATAAAAAATTGGCCTGTGTGTTTGATGTCATAAGGCCAAAACAAAATGATCTTGAGGTTCACTAACATACAGTCTACATACAGACCATCGACACATACGTTTGAAACACCCAATCGATTTAGGTCGCGATGATTTCGGCCGACCCAACCAGAAACGTTCGTATACTTCTCCACTTGAAAGTGATGAACACAAGAGACAAAATACGGATACTTACGACGTCGATTGTGAAAATTGCCAATAAAACTTATTGCCGACGTCCAGTGCTGACGAACAAGACGAATCACAGAGTAGACCAGTGACCCCTATGCGGGGCCTCAGACAGTAGACAATTTAATGACCCATATTACTAGACAAGACAATTTGTAAATGTACCGTATGAATACTGTTATATGTTACTAAAAAACTTTCACTTAGTGTATTATAACTGGATTTTAAATATTAACCGTGACTCGTTTGTGCACGACAATGGATATAGTAACGGACTATTTTATTTGTATATCGGACTTATTAAATCATGGTACGTTCTACTTTATTTTCAAAAGTTTTTCATGAATACTTATCGAAACCTGTTTAATGTTATTTTAATACCTTATAGCCTGCAGAGATACACGTTTTTATGTAGCTACAATTATGCATTGTACAACTTTATTTCTTTCATTTTAATCTATAAAAATTATTATGAAATTACGGTTAAATCCTACTATAATAGAGTGTATCGAAATGTTTTTTCGTTTGATATGCCTAGAAGCGGCAATTTTCAGTTTGATAATCAATTACTTCGATTGGATAATTTTTCGAAAGTTACGCCTGACCAACGAACGTTTAGTTATAGTTATAGTACATGAAACGAGTTAGTTACGAGGATATAACACTGGCTGGGGCGACATCAAGGGGTGTTTCTGCTAAAAAATGGCGAGGCCGTCAGGCCAAGACAATTTTTTTGCAGAAACATCCCGAGATGTCGCCCCAGCCTGTGTTATACCCCCGTAACTAACGAGTTTCATATACTATAACTGTTTGATCGCAATGACATGTTTTCTTTTTTTGTAATAGAAATAAATAAATAAATCGTAAGCTACATTACAGTTATTTATGATAAGGCAGTTTTTTTTTCAAGTTGTTTTCGCTGCCGCAAAAAAAAATATACAAAAGACATCCAATGTTAGAGGCGGATTGTAAACTGTCAAGACTAAAGGCTTTTAATTCATTCAGCGGATGTACCTTTTGATAAAATGAGAGTAAATTTCATTTCATAATTATCTTTGTTTATATTTTTCATTGTATTTATATACAGTTGACTCTCATTAACTCGAAATACAAGGGACTGGGTATTTTACTTTGAGAGAAACGGAATTCGAGTAACGTGGATCTGCCGCCATTACGTTGACAATTGTACATGTATATACATGTGCCTGATTGAACGTGCAAATAAGTAGGTTTCTTTTTGTTGATAGCGGCAATGCTGCAATATTTAACCTTTGAAATGACGGTAAATCACTTACAACTACAAATTATAAATAAAAAAATTATTATATAAAATTTTATACATGTATATTAATAGTGAAACATAAATACAAACATTTGTAGCAATGACATAAATGCAAGTTTGTCAGTATTCATCAGTATTCATCAGTAAAGCACATGTATTTAATAAGCACTCATGACAATTCATTACAATAAAAGCACAATAACACATTTATTTCATTAACAATTTATCTAATATTTGAAGTGAATTGAACATTAAATCTTAATTTAGTTATCTAACTGTTAAAACCAGTTAAGTCCTGAAAACAGCGTCCTGAAACCAATTAAAGCCACTTTTACGACGTGATAATAATACATGATGATCTGCCATTAAAATTACTATTAAACGTGTGAATTACGAGTGACAACATCTCACCTTGATGTCGCGGACCTATGATCAGTCGGCTGTTTTCACACTTCGACTAATTGAGATGAAAATATGTTGGACTTTAATTGACGGGACCAAATTTTCTTTTCGACTAAACAGGAGTCTCGATAAGTCAAAATTTGACCAAAGCGGAGTTAAAATACAAAGATAAAGAATGATATTTGACGGGACTTTAGAAATTCTTCGACTAATGCGGAAATTTGAGTAAAGCGATTTTGACTTATTGAGAGTCAACTGTATTTATTTTATTGATTATTGATTCCATTTTTTTTAATTTTTATTTTATTTTATTTATTTATTTTTTATTTTCTTTTATTTTTTTTTGCCACTCGGAATGGTCGTTATCACTGCCTCATTGGAGCCTCTATGAAAAAAAACTGTATTGATATATACAAGGTGCGAAAAAAACTCGACCGATATATAACAGTCGAGTTTTTTTCCTATATGAATCAATGAAAAACTAATGTATACTGTTATATATCAATACAGTTTTCAAATGCTCATTGAAGTGTTCTGAGTATAATGGGTTAGTAAGAACAAAGGAAAAGTTTCAAACCATGCGATAAATAATGATAACTGTCTCAATATCCTTACAATTAACGTGGGAGGATTAATGTCTCGACTAAAGTATCCAGAATTTATTGATCATATTAATAAATATTGTTTAGTAGCAGTACAAGAAACTAAATGTGATGATTTGAGTTACGTTAGCGTTCCCGGTTTTGACGTTATTATGAAAAATAGGAAGTATATCATGAATAAAAAAAGTGGAGGAATTGTTCTGCTTGTAAGAAATGATATCTCTAAATATATTAACATAAAAGAATCAGAAAGTGAATTGGCACTGTGGTTAACCATATCGAAAGAATTATGTAATCTAGAAACAGTCATACTATGCGCAGTAGTCTATATACCACCATATAATTCGATTTATGCTGTAGATGAGCCTTATATAGAAATTCAAGAAGAACTAAACGTATTCTCTAGAAGTTATGATTCAATATGCTTGTTTGGAGAACTAAAAGTCTAAAAGATTATATAACGCTTGATACCGAACTTTTCGAAAGTTAGCATTTAGATGATATCGCCGACGAATATGAATTAGAAATGAGCAGATTTGATAGTTCTTTATACGTACATAAGTTGCGGGTAAATTGCGACAAAACTTTGAATACACATGGAAGTAAGCTTATTGATGTTTTAAATCTTAATAACTTATATATACTTAATGGCCGTACTACTAATGACATGCCTGGAAAAGTTACTTGTAAAGGCCTGAGTACAGTTAATTATTTTATTTGTAACTCGAAAATATTCAAGCATGTCACATCCCTACAGGTATGTGGTTTTTGCCCATTATTTTCAGACGTCCATAGTTCGGTTGAACTGAAATTGTCATTTAAGCTAAATAATCTAAACAAAACACAGTGCGACGAGTCTCCGACTGTGAAGCTTTGGGATCAAAAAAGGGCTGATAACTTTATCAATATCATTGATCAAAATAAAATACAAATGTTAAACAGCAGTCTTGATAGTCTTGATATTAAGTGACGACATCAGTCAAAATGATCTAAATATGTTAGGTAACGAAATATCAACTCTTTTCATCGATACATCACATACAGCGTTTGGCTATAAATTAAATTATAATAATACAAATGATACACAAAGCAATAAATCTAATCCCTCATGGTTCGGACCCAAATGTAAGAAAGCTCGGAGAAATTTTCATACTGCTAAATACTTATATAAACTTCAAAAAAACAATAAAACAAAAGAAAATCTTAGAAGAAAAGCGAATATATACAAAAATACAATGAAGAAATTTCATGACAAAAACAAATATTCTTATGTTTACAAGTTAAGGAAAATAAAAGGCAATGACTCTAGAAAATACTGGAAAATTCTGAAAGGCAAAAAGGAAAATAAAACTGAAGCAAATATAACAGATTTATTCAATTATTTCAAAGGAGTAAACTAAAGTACAGGTGAAAGCAATGTAGGTGCCAATAATAATAATAATAATAATAATAATAATGATGATGATGATGATGATGATGATGATGATGATGATGATGATGATGATGGTGATGATGATGATGATGATGATGATGATGATGATAATAATAATAATATTAGCAATAATAATAATAATAATAATAATTATAGCAATAATAATAATAATAATAATAATAATTATAGCAATAATAATAATAATAAAAATAATAATAACTTACTTAATATGTCTATTGATATCAATGAAGTCGTTAAAGCAGTTAATAATCTTAAAAATAACAAAAGCGAGTGGTTATGATAACATAGTAAATGAACAGATTAAGGCCTCTCTCTCTTTGATGAAAAATTGTCAAATTATTCAACGTAGTGCTTGATACGGGTCTAATCCCAGAACACTGGACAGTTGGAATCATCAATCCAATCTATAAAAACAAGGGTGATCCTGTTAAACCAGAAAATTATAGACCAATTACATTATTAAGTTGCCTAGGCAAAGTTTTCACAAGCATATTAAATAAAAGAATCACTGATTATGTAGAGTCAAATGATATTGTAAATAACACACAAGCAGGATTTAGAAAAGGTTTCTCAACCTTAGATAATATATTCATTCTACACCATATCATTCAATATTTAAATAATACCGGAAAAAACTATTTTGCTCATTTATTGATTTAAAACAGGCATTTGATACTGTGTGGAGAAATGGTCTATGGAAAAATTAATTAATGTTAATATACAAGGAAAATGTCTGCAGGTTATACAAAATATGTACAAAGGAATTAAATCATGTGTGAAGGTAAATTCTCAACTATCAAACTTTTTCTCATGTAATATAGGTGTTCGCCAAGGGAAAAATTTATCTCCCTTACTCTTCTCGATGTATTTGAATGATCTTAAAGATTTCTTTCAAAATAATAGTAATACACGTGGAATTTTGCTACATAATGATCAGAATATAAACGAGCTTTACAATTTTTTAACAAATCTTTATTCTGTTATATGCAGATGGCACTGTTATTATGACCGAGACAGCAAATGACTTAAAAGAAGCGCTTAATACATATGAAAGATATTGCGATATTTGGAAACTTACAGTCAATATTTCTAAAACCAAGATAGTTGTATTTTCAAAAGGGAGACAAAGAAATTATCATTTCACTTATAAAAATGAACAAATCGAAATAGTAAATGAATATAAATACATCGGCATATTTTTAATAGAAGTGGTTCTTTCGCTAAAACTAGGACACATATTGCAGAACAAGCTACAAGATCGATGTACAGCCTGATAAGAAATTCAAATAGATTAAATTTACCAAATGACTTACAAATTGAACTTTTTAATAAAACTGTTAAACCAATATTACTTTATGGTTCTGAAATCTGGGGATACGGTAATCTTGACGTTATTGAACGCGTACAACTCAAATTTTTAAAACATATCCTTAAACTTAAACGTTCGACGGCCAGTTATTTCATATACGGTGAAACGGGATGCACGTCATTGTCTGTAGATATCGGAGAAAGAATAGTTTCATTTTGGGCGCGTCTTCTTCAGAACGAAAATGGTTTAATACCAAATAAATTATCATACTTTGTATATCTTCATATGCTAAGAAATACAGTAGATATTAATGATAATGATTTTGAACGTAATTATCCGTGGATTTATAATTTAAAATCAATACTAATAAAATGCGGTATCAACAATGTTTGGATTGATCATAATTTTCCCGGTACCAAATGGTTAAGATTAACAGTAAAACAAAAGCTAAAAGATCTTTTCTTAAGTGAATGGTATTCAAAGATAAATGAATCGAGCAATAGTTCTTTTTACAAAATTTTTAAAAAGTCTTTTGGAATTGAACCTTATCTTTCGTACTCCCAAAATGCAATGATTTTTAATTATGTCAAATTCAGAACAAGAAACCATAGTACCAGTTGAAACTGGAAATTGGTCGAATATACCTGTTAATGAAAGAATGTGCATTTTTTTGTAGAAATATAATCGGTGATGAGTTTCATTATCTTTTTGAATGTAATAGATGTTCTAATGAAAGAAGACAATTTATAAAACCTTATTTTTATAGACGTCCTAACATGTATAAATTAGAACAACTTTTTACAATGAAAGATTCGCCTGCATTTTATAAACTATGCAAATTCTTAATGATAATAATAAGAAATGTAAGAATGTAATCAGATATTTATGTTTTCATTTTAAAGTCAGTTGTTATTTTGTAATGTTCTGAGATATATTTTTGTTTTAATGATATTCACTTACCACTTTCTTACTATACAGCAAAGGTCCTTTATGCCTCACATATACTTTTATTTCCATTTCTCATAAGACTAAGTTTTTGCTGTACTTTTATAGTATTAAACGATTAATCACTGGTTTATTACATGAATCATCTTTCATTTCAAAATTTGCTTTTTAGAAATAAATACAAGTATAGTAAATTAGTATTTTGTATGGAAGTTAAAATACTACTTTATTTATTTTACAACTTTTATGACAAATTATATCACATTTATAGCTACTTTCTCCTAGTAATAAATATCTTACATTCTGTTCAAGCAATATTAAAATGGTGTAAAATTCAGGTTTGCACTTTCTTAAGAAGTTAAAAAAAAGTTTCTAGGGCAAAATATGCATATAATTAAATAATATGTAATAGATATGTTGATATTGTTTAGTAATTATAGTCTGATCTCAATTTGTATAAATGCCTCGTTAAACATTTTGACATTATCCTCATATTACATGTTGTATGCATGTTTGAGTGAATAAAAGATGTGTTGTTGTTGTTGTTGATATAATAGGGTAGGTTGGTGGGAAACATTTTTTCTTAGTATTCACGAGAGTGAGCGAAAGTGACTTTAAAAATATGAATTATAGAGTTGTAATAGAATTTTACATTAATATTGCAGTTTGCAGACGAATAATATTAGAAATTTATTATATTTATTATCAAAAATAATCTTAATATTGATTTAATCGCCGTTTATTTGCATAATTTCTATACACAAGTTCTGAGATCTTCCTTTCGCTCACATTGAAAAATACGAAAGTGACTTATAAGATATCAAAAAAAGCTTTTAAATTGGAATTTATGCTAATATTGCAGTTTGTAGACGTATATTATCAGAAATTAATAATATTTATTGTCAAAAATAATCATTATGATGATTTATACCCCATTTATTTGCATGATTTTTATATTCAAGTTCAGCGATCTTCCTTTCGCTCACACTGAAAAATACGAACGTGATAAAATATCAAATATAGTATTTAAATTGAAATTTATAATCATTTTGCAGTTTGTAGACGTATTGCCCATAAATAATTGATATTTTTTTCCCCAAAATAATGATTATGATGATTTAATATCAAATTATTTGCATAATTTCTATATTGCATACAAGTTCAGAGATCTTCCTTTCGCTCACAGATAATTTAGAGCGAGAGGAAAGTAAAAATATTAAATTTAGCGTTTAAATTGAATTTGCAGTTTGTAGACGTATATTATGAAAACTAAATTTGTTTTGGTTGATTTTTTTAAATCATTAAGATGATTTAATCTTCATTTATTTGCATAATGTTTATACATTAGCTGAGACATCTATCTTCCTTTCGCTCATTGTGAACCTGACGAAAGTGACTTATTGAATATCAAATATAGCGTTTAAATAGACTTTAATATTAATATTGCAGTTTGAAGAAAGTACAGTATAAATACGTTACATTTATATATTTTGTATAAATATTAATGTATCATAAAGATCATTATGTCCTGATTTTCAGAGAAAACATAGCTTCAGTATGTTTTGTCCTATGATCATTAAAGTTGATAGGAAAGTTGATTATCATTTACAGATGACCCCTATTTATTTTAAGATCAGTAGGTTAAAGGTCACTAGCAGAATGTATGAAACGGCGGATATTTCGTGTTCTACGAACTTTTGTTCATAATATACACACAGTGCATTTTTTTTGACCTCGTGTACATAAAATTTTCATGTATGCTCGCCACAACACGTAACTATGAAATATCAAAGGAAGTTAGAACTACTTTTTTCCTGCATTAGATATGGCCCTTCCTTACTTTTTATGCTGTTTACGTATTTCACAAGTTGTGTAACTTCAATTACTGACTTAACAACAATTCTACTGCCGGCGTATAAATATTTAACATGTTTTTCATGGTTATATATATATGAGAACAAAGGGTTAGCATAGCGAAGGGAATAATACATTGTCAGAAATTTATTACCACTAGAATATTTTCTAAAATCTAGAATATGGACATATTTTTTTTAACTAAATACATATAATGTATCTTTTGCAATGATTGGAACGACAGATATTTACCAAAGATGCTTTATTGGGTGAATGTTATTCAAAGAAAAATGTCATATTTAAACTACTCAATATGAAGATTAATACCTAATGTCCCCTTTTTCCCAACCTTTATGTTACTTTATTAAAGTCATTGAAAATGTTTATGAAATGGTATATATGGTATATGTAAACGAAGATAAAACATAATTTTAGGAGTGCAATGGTACAAATTATTGGTTACCACACATTAAATATCATATTCACCCTAGTATCTAATAATTTGCAAACACTTGTATCTCTGTAATTTGTTCTTACCATATGACTGATGAATTACACAGTTAACAATTGTGACTGAGGGGTTGCTTTTATGGATAAAGGCATCAGCATTGCAGCCACCGTTTATCCCTGCGTGATCGTATGAGGCAACTAAATGGGTTCGAATTCCAGGAGTCTAAGCATCTCTTAACTCACACAGGTGAATTGGTATTGATCCCTGGTGTTGCTTTAAGTTTTTAACATCCGAGGTTGGTTAGCCAAAATCATCTTTCCTATTTCGGCGCCATATGACCTAAATTGTTTTGGCCAACCGTTAAACCAAACAAAACAAATTACACATTTACGATAAAGAAAAGGTTGAGAAACACGTTTTCCACCAATAGATAAAAATAATAAAAGTTTTTTACATCTTTATTTAAAGCAATTTAAGTATGTTTTAAAAGGTAGATTTGTTTAACATAAGGAAAAAATCCCTTATTCATCGACTGTTAATAGAAATTTGATATGCCCAAACGGTAAACTTAAACCTCAAACATGCTCGTTTACGACCAGTTTTAATCAGACATTTGAAAATAACCTACTTTTATAAAAGAAAATTAATGATTTTAGAAAACAGTAAGGGTGAACTTATTAATTAATTTTTGATTAAATTCGTTCTTTATAAATAGTTTACATAGTGTCCTTTAGACCACTTACACTGATTATCGATTAATATAACAATAAATAAAGTTATGTAATATTCCCAATGTTTATGTTTATTTTGTTAAAAGTAGGTCTTCGGTTTATGAAAGTGGATATAGCAAGTGTATTGATTACTGTAAGATTGATGTTTTAATGCAATCCATTTGGTTTTCGTATACTGCAACAAATACGCACTATTGATACAAAATCCGAAACCATGTATTTTTAGCTCACCTGAGCACGAAGTGCTCAAAGGTGAGCTTTTGTCATCACTCTGCGTCCGTCGTGCGTCGTGCGTCGTGCGTCGTGCGTCGTGCGTCCTTCAAAAAATGGCGTCAAACTTTTCAAACAACATCTCCTCCTAAACTACATGGCCAATTGCAACCAAACTTTACAGAAATGATCCTTAGGTGGACCCCTTTCAAAGTTGTTCAAAAATTTAAATTCCATTAAAAACTCTGGTTGCCATGGCAACCAATAAGAAAAACTTAAAAAATCTTCTTCTAAAAAACCGTAAGAGCTAGAGCTTAGATATTTGGCATGAAACATCTTCTAATGAGTGCCTACCAAGTTTGTTCAAATCAAAGCCCTAGGGTCAAAATTGGCCCCGCCCCAGGGGGTCATTGATTTTCCCTATATGCATATAGTAAAAAACTTAAAAAATCTTCTTTTAAAGAACTCAAAGAGCTAGAGCTAAGATATTTAGCATGAAACATGTTCTAATGGGTGTCTACCAAGTTTGTTCAAATAAAAGCCCTGGGGTCAAAATTGGCTCCGCCCCGGGGGTCATTGATTTTCCTTATATGTGTATAGCAAAAACTTAAAAAATCTTCTTTAAAAAAACCCAAATAGCTGGAGTTTAGCTATTAAGCATGAAACATCTTCTAGTGAGTGTCTACAAAGTTTGTTCAAATCAAAGCCCTAGGGTCAAAATTGGCCCCGCCCCGGGGGTCATTGATTTTCCTTATATGACTGCATGTGTATAGCAAAAACTTAAAAATCTTCTTTGAAAAAACCCAGATAGCTAGTGTTTAGATATAAAGCATGAAACATCTTCTAGTGAGTGTCTACCAAGTTTGTTCAAATAAAAGCCCTAGGGTCAAAATTGGCCCCGCCCCCGGGGGTCATTGATTTTCCCTATGTGCATATAGTAAAAACTTAAAAAATCTTCTTTTAAAGAACTCAAAGAGCTAGAGCTAAGATATTTAGCATGAAACATGTTCTCATGGGTGTCTACCAAGTTTGTTCAAATAAAAGCCCTGGGGTCAAAATTGGCCCCGCCCCGGGGGTCATTCATTAGCTTGACTTTTTTTTTTCGATATATACATATTATATATATACATATATATTTAATATATATATATATATATATATATATATATATATATATATATATATATATATATATATATATATATATATATATATATATATATATAAATAAATATATATATATATAAATGTGTTTATATATATATATTAGCTTGACTTTTTTTTTTCGATATATACATATTATATATATACATATATATTTAATATATATATATATATATATATATATATATATATATATAAATGTGTATGTATATATATATTATGTATATATATATATATATATATATATATGTATATATATATATATTTATATAGATATAAATATATATATATATATATATATATATATATATATATATATATATATATATATATATACATATATATATATACATTCATACATATACAACCAAGTTTGTTCAAATAAAAGCCCTGGGGTTTAAACTGGCCCCACTCCAGGGGCCTATATACAGGTGAGCGACTTTGGGCCATCATGGCCCTCTTGTTATGATACACTATCACTTCGCTTTTTATTTCTCGTGTTCTTTCATAGATTGCAAAAATAAACTCAGTGACAAATAACCTGATCTTACTATTTATTTTCTTTGGCTTTTTGGCAGTTAGATTTAGTATTTTGTATGAAAGTCAAAATACTACTTTGTTTACGTTGGCTATTTTTATGACAAACAATTTCACATTTACCACTACTTTTTCCAGGTAACAAACATCGTTGTAAAACTCATGTTTGCCCTTTCTATAGAAGTAAACCTCTGTTCTTGTCCGAAGCATAATGCACCTTTAACACAAGTTAGTTTATAATGATATATATAATCTTGAATGATTTATCTGCACATGCACTATTACGGCATTGTCAGTCATGATCTATTTACTACACAGATTTAATTAAATACCGGGTATATACTGTGAGATAAATCAAAGGATTTAAAATGCTTTAAACATTGATCGTGTAAATTATTAATACACTACGACTCTTGTGTTTGATTATGAAATAATGATCATAATTAAATAAGCTAATAAACTCTTTGTTGTCAAGGAACTACAAAAGGTATTGGTTTTACATATATTTTTCCCCACAGATTATAACAGGTACAATATAATGTTTGTATTTTGACTTAATTAAAATGTTGATTTTTTTAAACATTTGTAACAAATAACAAGTGTATATTTTATCTAAGTAAAACAATAATCGATAGTTAAATGCATTTTGCATTTTCTGAAAAAGTCAACACAAGAATGCAATGCAGTATTGAATTGTTTTTTCTATTTATATCGATATTTCTAGACCCATTCCCTATTCAAGTTCTGTGTATTCAGATCAAATGCAATAGAAGTAAAACATTTTTAGAAGTCTTGAAAACAAGGAAAAGCTAAACATTATGTTATACCTGCTAATCTGGCTATCGTCTGACTCTCTATACATGTATACAGCTCAACGGTACTTGCTATCTAAGATATGAAAAGTGACTGTAAACGGGAAAATATATTCTTCAAAATGTTTGATTTAAGTACATGTAATATACAATAAAACGCTTATCTACTGGATAATCATTGATTTTATAATGTTTCCCACAGTGGTATATGTCGATTTTAACTTGTGAGGATTATTTACAATGTGTTCGTGTTGATAAAGATCTGTGGAGTTATTTGTTCGTCCAGAAAAGTGAACGATTTACTATCAATGACATGTAAATTTCTTTTAAGTCTTTAAAATTATATTAAGAAAAATTATGATAAAATATGTTTTGAAGATAAGGGAAAGAAAATCCTGTTTCGTTAGGACATACGACGTATTGCAAGATTTCAATGTCACCTTCTTAATTTTTCGCTTTCCAGAATTTTTATAATCACAACAGGTGTCAAAGTGCTTGGCCTGTCCTTCATCTCAATGTTATTATATATTTTTGGTTCCCTTTTGGATAGAGGACTCCTGTGAGCATAAAAAAGATCAATTATGAACAGTCTTCAATTTTTGCATTTCAACTTTGTTGTGACTGCCCCAAGAACTGTCTCTTTACATTAATTGTACCCCATGGCGTTGTTTAATGTTTCTGGCCCTACGGAATGTAATATGAGACTATTTATATAAATGTATACATGCGCATGCTTAGAAAGTAGTCCAACAGTACTTGTTAAGAGTTTATATCCAGTATTAAACTTGTAGTCATAGAACACACTTGTGTATCTTATTTCTCATTTGAGTTATACGTTTGTCTACTTGTGATATACTCACATACAAAACCACATAACATTACATGGTGTCAGAAATATTGCTGAATTTTTTAAACATTGGATTAATTATAATAATATGATAATATAGTTAAAAGTGATTTAAACTAATAAACAACAACAACAATGGATCTTAGTGGCATTCCACCACCAGTAATGAACTGGCAAAGCTCAAATTTAATTGAACAGTGGCAAAAATTTAAATTGAACGTGGAACTTATATTTTCTGGACCACTTAAATCTAAATCAGAGGAAGAAAAAGTTTCATACTTATTGCTATGGATTGGTGACGAAGGCAGAGAAGTGTACCGAACATGGGACCTTAGTGCAGAAAACGCCAAAAAGCTTAACACATATTATGTAAAGTATAAATATCACGTGCAACCAAAACTTAATCCGATATTTGCTAGATATCAGTTTATGAACGAGATACAAGGAAGTGACTCAATTGACGCGTTCGTTACCAGGCTAAGAAACAAAGCCACAGATTGCCAATTCACGGACAAAAATGAAAACATCCGAGACAGAATTGTATTTGGATGTAATAGTTCCAAAGTACGTGAGAAACTAATAAATGAAGGCGAAAAATTAACATTAGACAAGGCAATACAAATTGCACAAAATTACGAATATTGCCAAAAACAGATGGCAACCATGGGAGCAGCCGCGCAACAACCAATTGACGCTGTTAAGACGCAAAGGCATAATAAAGGAAAACAATCAGCAAATGGACCCACTTAGACGGGAAGGATGCAAGGACATGGATCACAAAATGTTTGTGGGCGTTGTGGCACGCGACATGACCAGAGAACAAACTGTCCGGCAAAGGGGGCTACATGCTATAAGTGTAACAAACTGAATCACTTTTCAAAACAGTGCAAATCACAGAAAAACGCTATAAGTGTCAATCAAATAGGGGACAATAGTGACATTGAAGAAAACTTGTGCAATGCAGTTGATTGATACTCAATTAATACGGTGAGTACTAGCTTACATTCTCCAGACTGTGTTAAAACCGAAATTTGTCTTGGCCCAAACAAATGTCCAATATCATTTAAAATTGACACTGGCAGTGCTGCAAACATTCTGCCCAAGCAACAATTTCAAAAACTGAATTTGAGTACCCCACTTGAGGCCCCTGATTGCAAATTAACCTCATATATAGGTGAAGCACTTTCAATCCTTGGAACAGTCATGTTGACCTGTTATTTAGGAAATCAGTCAATGACTGCAAAGTTTTATATGGTAGATAGAAATGCATCCCCTCTCTTAGGCTTGCAAACTTCATTAAACCTTGGCCTGATTAAGCTCACATTTTCTGTGGAACACTCCCTCCCTGACAAGAATAAAACATTTCTGACCAGAGAAATAGTCATGAAAGAATACAGTGACCTATTTTCTGGTATTGGAACTATTGATGGTCAGTGCAGTTTGCACCTGTGTTAGGTTATTATGACCCGAAAGCACCACTTACATTAGAGTCTGACAGCTCGAAGGACGGAATAGGCACGTGTCTCATACACAATGGCAGACCGATTGCATATGCGTCGAAACGTTTAACCGAAACTGAAAAGGGTTATGCTCAAATAGAGAAAGAGTTATTAGCCATATTGTATGGTTGTACTAGTTTTCATCTATACACATACGGGAGACATGTGACTGTACACTCAGATCACAAACCAATCGCTGTTATAATCAAAAAACCATTGTCAGCCGCACCACCTAGCTAGACTGCAGAGAATGTTATTACAATTACAAAAGTACGACATTAAAGTTATCTATGTTCCAGGCAAACACATCCCGGTCAGTGATTGCTTATCTCGACAATGTATATCAGATTCGCAGTCAGAAGTAGTTCAAGGACTTGACACACATGTGCACACTGTATGTAAACAACTCCACTTCACTGATCAAAGATTGCAAAAAATCTCGGAAATATCAAGCAGTGATAAACAAATGGTCATTTTAAAACAAACAATCATTGAAGGTTTCCCAGAGGAAAGATCAATGTGCCCGTCAGATAAACTTGAGTTCTGGAACCATAGGGATGAACTAAGTTATGAAAATGGTCTTATATTTCGAGGTCAAAGAATTGTTATCCCAAAATCACTCCGCTCTGAAATTATAGGCCAAATACACACTGGGCATTTTGGTGTAAACAAAACGGTTGAGCGTGGGAAAGAAAATTTCTTTTGGCCCGGCATGATTAAACAAATCACTGAATTTGTTTAACAGTGTAGTACTTGTCTCTCGCATCGTAATTCAAATGCAAATGAACCGCTTATAAGTCATGAGTTTCCTGATAGACCGTGGCAGAAAATTGGCACAGATATTTTTACTCATGATGGTAAGAATTACTTGATAACAATTGACTATTATATTCGATTCTTTGAAATTGACTATTTGCCAGATACTCGATCAAATACCGTAATACAAAAACTTCGTGCACATATGTCTCGATATGGAATTGTAGATATTTGCATGAGTGATAACAGACCGCAATTTTCGTCAACAGAATTTGCCGAGTTCGCGAAATCATGGGGATTTACTCACAATACGTCATCACCTTATCATAGTAGGTCAAATGGAATGGCTGAAAAGGGTGTGTCAATTGCTAAGAAAACCTTAACTAAGGCAAAAGAATCTAAGCAAAACCCATATGTATGTATTTTAGAATACAGAAACACACCTTTAGAATGTGGTTATACCCCAAATCAGTTGTTAATGGGACGAAGGACAAAGTCTGTAGTTCCAGTTTCTGAAAAAGGCTTCATTCCCAGACAGTTAGTCCATCAGTGGTTAAATCAAAAATGCAGAAAATCAAGTCAAAACAAAAATATTATTTTGATAAAAACTCAAAAAGTCTAAGTCCACTTCAAGCAAATGACCCAGTTCGTATTCAATTTGGTAAAAAATGGGTACCAGGAACGATTACTTCAAAGAATGGAGAAAGGTCATACAATGTAAAGACACAAAATGGCACAATTTACTGTCGCAATAGGAAATTTCTAATCAAAACCCAAGAAAATCAAATAACCGATTTTCTCCCTAATGCACTTGCTTCATCATGAACACAAAAGATCAAATTACCTGATAATAGTTTCCCACAAAATAGTGACCCTTCTATTAGCTCTAAACCACTGGCTAGCACATGTGGTAATTATGTAACACGGTCTGGGAGAATTGTAAAGCCTAGTACTCGTTATCAAAATGACACATATCAGAAGTAAACTGACTGATGATTATATATCTGATAAACGATCATTGTGTAAATAAATAGATTAGTTCGTAATGATTGCTTTTAATTATTCTTATATATGAAATAGCTAAAATAATTTCTAAAACAGATTCAATAATATTATCAATGTTCAAAATCTAAAAACATATTCTTAATGAATATCTGTTTGTTTAGATATACAATCAAATTCTTTCATTAAAAGAAGACAGATGTAATATGAGACTGTTTATATAAATGTATACATGCGCATGCTTAGAAAGTAGTCCAACAGTACTTGTTAAGAGTTTATATCCAGTATTAAACTTGTAGTCATAGAACACACTTGTGTATCTTATTTCTCATTTGAGTTATACGTTTGTCTACTTGTGATATACTCATATACAAAACCACATAACATTACAAAGGACTCAATGATTTCAATACTATAGTGTTGAGAATTGAATACTGCCGAAGCCAAGGTTAGAAAGCGTTTGCATTGATGTCCTTTTTATCTATCAGTAACACATACTTGTACAATAAAACCGAGCCTTCAATTTTCACATACTAACTTTATTTTCATTGGTTTTAAAGGATCATTTCCATAATTCAAGTTTTATTTATTTATTTTTATAGTTTTTAACGTTGTCATGATCGATGAAATATGTTGGAGACAGATTTACATTTTTTTAGTTTTCAGGTTGGTATACGACTTGTTAAGTTTTGAACGTGTTTGTTTACTAGTTAATTAATAGGGAGATAAGACGCACTTTGAATCTTAATCTGACTTTGTTAAAGTCATCAAGAGTGATAAAATATGAGAACAAATATCAACAAGGGAGGGCGATATTCAAGCATCCCAAAACCTTCTTAAATCTTGGAACCCAGCTGGGCACCGAACTAAAACTGGTTTGGGCGGGGCAAGAACACGAACATGTCAATAAAGGAAATCATAGCAAATCAATAGAAACATTTAACAACACAATAAACTGCTCATCTTTGAATAAAATATTTTAATCATAGAGATTTGTTAAAACCTATAAAACTTATAAAATTCTTACTTAATATGTCTGATTTGAATGAAAATATGAATTTACTATGTATTGGAATTCGCCTTCCCTTTTGCAGGACAAGTAAAGTTGGTCTTTTCTTAAATAAACTGCCAGTTTTTTTAACGACACTATATATTGATATTGTGACCACCTATAGTGCGTAGAGTTTTAAACATGAAATATTTACTTCGTGTGAAGTCAAAACATTATTATTAAATAATAGCACACTTCCCTTTTTAATATTTTATAAGAAGCAGTGTACGAGAAAAACGAAAAAATAGTATATTACAGGACAAAGGTTTAACTGAGTTGTTTTAAATCTACTTTTGTTGCAGTACAAATAATCACATATGGAAGGTTTTAATTAAATATTGCAACTAGTTCTTTTCTTCTTTATTCAGGTTTTGCATTCTTAAGGTTTTGATTCTTCTTCAATATGGTATCACATTAGGGCCATCGCGACACACACATAACTAGAAACAACTTAAACACGAAATCACAATAGTAAAAAAGTCGAAGATACCATGATGAAAAGACGAAAGTACGATGGTGAGAAATCGAAATAACGAAACCACGATGATGAAAACTTGATATAATTTCCCATTTTTTCTTTTCAGGGCCGTGGTTTCGACTTTTCACCATCGTATTTTCAACATTTCATCATTATATTATTATATCTCCGACTTTTTTTTACAAATGAGTGTCGCCATTAAAAGAAAGATTTTATTTTAACACTGCATTAGTGTATTTTGAATGGCTTCAACAGGTATTAATCTGGTCAATTTTGTCATGAAGCATTTTTGTTAGTTTCTGAGCAAGACAATAGATTGCCATGTATACATATCTATTTATATTTCTACGAGGGGTGGTCAAAAATAAACCGGCCTTTGTAAATGATTCTTTACCTGTTAAATGAATTTACATAAATATACTCGGAAAATAAATCGGAATCTATCCCCTTAATGATACAAGAAATATTAACAAAGAAAAAAGTTTTTTTACTCATTTACAAAGTAGGCCAATAGGTGGTATCATATTCTATTGCAATAGAATGGATGATGATAAAGAGCTTCTGTAATGACGCAAACTCCCGTTCTTTCCTACTGTAACTTGATTGCTGGAAAAAAAGGACATGTAATAAACTATATAATGTATCACAAATAATGTAAAATAATGTTGCTGAATAATAATGAATCGTACATACGAAAAAAATGAGCAATACACCTAAGAAAAAAATAATCATTATTTTGAAATAAATAAATCGTATAGCCGATTTTGAACCATGACTGTTAAATTGTTGAAAGACTATTGCGTAAAATAATAAATAATTTATACAATTGTAGACCAAGAATACAATATATGTTATTAACGCTTTAACAATTTATCATTTTAAAATCCTAAGAGTTGACTGCACAGTCGAACATCGTTGACAATGTCCGCAGTCAATGTCAATCGACTGTCGTTTTTCAACGTCTCGTCGATTGACGTCACCAACGTCCTTGAAAATTTCTTTTTACTGTCTCTCCATTACTTGTTTTCTATTTCTCTATTACCCTTTCTTAATCCTTATGCTTATCAAAACTATGCTGTGGCTTTATGGATTTTTCCCTTGATAGCCAAAATCTTTTTCTACGTTTTAAACAGTTTCTCGCCTAACTTTTTACAAACTTTTCTTATTGATCTTTTTTCGAGACGTTCGACGACACAAGTTTTAACACGATCATTTCTTTAACGAGTGAAATTGAATTGTGATTGCAAATATAAATATGGTTTAAATGACATCATTTTTCCTGACAACGTCAAAGATGTGGTTTTTGACGTTTTGACGTACATTGTATTTTGAAATCTACATGTGCTACATTTGTAAAATATACACAGCATACAGCACCTCAACACAAATTTACACACTGCGCCGGGTGTGCGTTATCATTGTTTTTGAATTTGCTGTAACGGACAAGGTTTTTGCGTTATCAGATAAGATAAAGCATCAGTTTCCGATTAAGTGTGATATATAACAATAAGCGATAGGTTGAAAATTCTTCAATTGAGAGTCAAAGTCCATTTTATTTTTGATCATCCCTTGTAATGTTTGGTCAACCCGTTACAGCTTATAAAAGAAACATTGCTTAACAAAAAAAAAAAAAAACAAAAAAAAACATTAATTAACTACAAGAGGTTTTGTTACAAAAACATATGTCTTTCCCGTATGTACTCTACTGATAGAACCCGCCAGTAGTTTGACTTGTGAAATCCGGACCTAAGTTCTGGCGGCAATTTTGTTCAGTGAGGTGGAATGTGCCGATAATATGCACAACAGGGGTCGGAACTAATCACTCCTGTGAGGTTTCCTCGAAATCCCGCCAGTAGTATGACCTGCAAATGTCGGACAAGGTTGTTTGTTTTAAAACTCTGATGGCAATTTTGTGTAGCGAAGCGCGAAGTGCCGGCGATATGTACAACTAGGGTTGAAGTCTTGTCAAAATCCGCCCACAGATTGATCTCTGAAAGTCAGACAAGACTTTTCTATTTTTAGCTCTGCTGGCCATTTTGTGTAGCAAAGGCAAACATGATGACGATATCCACAACTGGGGTTGGTATTGATCATTCTTGTGAAGTTTCGTCGAAATCACGCCGGCAGATTTACATGCGAAAGCCGGACAAGCTTAATGGTGACGAACGATTTTTTAACGAGATATTACTAATGTGGCTATTCCATTGTTCTCTCTTTTGTTTTTTGTAGCCACACAAAGGAAAACAGCCACATAGAAGCTTACGAAATGAATGACATCAAAGAGAAAGTACAGTAACCTATTGTTCCTGTAGCCATATGTGAGCAGCGAAGGCAAAATTAATACCGGTATAATCATTCGGTAGCATTCTTAAATTATTTTCTTTCAAATACTTGTAAATAAATACGGAAGCGTCCTGGTGCCAATTTAACATGTTCTATAAAAAAGATAACTCCTACGTAGGACTTTGTAATACCTACGTAGGACTTTATAACTCCTTCTTAGGAGATAAAAAGGCCTAATTAGGAGTTAATAAAGTCCTACGTAGGAGTTATAAACTCCTAATTAGGCTTTTTTAACTCCTACGTAGGAGATATAAAGTCCTACGTAGGAGTTTGTAAGTCCTACGTTGGACTTCAAAACTCCTAATTAGGTTTTTATATCTCCTACGTAAGAGTTGCAAAGTCCTACGTAGGACTTATAAAGTCCTACGTAGGAGTTATAAAGTCCTACGTAGGACTTACAAAGTCCTACGTAGGAGTTATAAACTCCTTATTAGGCTTTTTTATCTCCTACGTAGGAGTTATAAAGTCCTACGTAGGAGTTATAAAGTCATACGTAGGAGTTATAAAGTCCTACGTAGGATTATAAACTCCTAATTAGGCTTTGTTAACTCTTACGTAGGAGACTAACAAAGTCCTACGTAGGAGTTGTAAACTCCCAATAAGGCTTTTTTATCTCCTACGTAGGAGTTACAAAGTCCTACGTAGGAGTTTTCTTTTTTTTATAGAATATGTTAAATTGGCACCAGGACGCTTTCTTAAATAAATCTAATCCACTGTTATTCATAGTATTTCATCTTTGAACTTTATTTCTTACAGGATTAATTTCGTTATGTAAATAGATGTAGTTTACTTGTGAATCGTTTCATGTAATACTTTTCACCAAACTTGATCTTTGACGTTTAAGTTTAAGTTAAGCCTGTGTTAATTTTAGAGCACTGAAGGTGAATAAATAAGAAACTTGGAATAAAACTTACTGGACTTCCAACATCAAATGCGAAGAGTGTTTTTATTGCCTCTAATCAAACACTTCCAGTGATGTCAATAAAACTTAACTTGAAATACCCTGAGCTACACACCAATAAAAAACACCAAATTTTACATTACTACCTAAGCCGCTCTGACCTTATTTTATGTGTTTCATAACCAGTTTCTTGTTTAGTTTTAATATATAGTTGTATGTTTTGTTTGCAGAGGAGGACAATTAAACAAGAATCGGCGTCCATGGCAATAATGAAGCATTATTCTCCTATTACAACATATGAATATCAAATTAAGAAAAAGACCTGAATTATTAATACATTGACTAAGAATACTTAAAACCATGGTTTTAGCTGATACGAGTAAAGGTGATATAGGCTGGAAGAAATGGCTTGTTGCCGGTTGGGCGTTCATGGAATGTTTGCTCTTTGCTGGAATTATGTTTGGATGGCCATCTTTAAACTTTGTACTGAAATCAGAAGGTATATACGCCGACTTATGTGAGGATACAGCCAATAGTTCTTTCTTGACTTATTATATGGAAAATAATACAGCAACAGTTCTTAATATCCGTTTGTTAAATGGCACAACATCATCATCAAATAAAGTATTTAAAGCATTGTCCAATATGTCTAGTCAATATACAAAGGAAGAAGCTTGTAAACCACAGGACGATAAAATGGCATTTTGTTTCACCATTGGAACTGTTGTTTACTGTATCGGTTGTGCTGTATTCGGTTTTATCAATTACAGGTTTGGAACAATGGTAACACGATTGATATGCATGTAAGTATATCAGCCATACTTAATGTGTTTATAATATCGTAGATGCTGAAAATGGGTAATTTTCTTAGGTTTACTTGATGTTGTGACTCAATCAAAATAATTAACTAGTTGTATAAGAATCATTTAATATTCTTAAAATACAGCTGATTTTATAAGGCTTATTTATTTAGATACTTATAGTATTATGGTCTTGTTATCATGTCGTTTTATAATATACACAACAAAGTTATCAAGTAACCCAGAGGGCTAAACATTTCCACATCATTATTGTTTTTTTGTTATAACACCGTGCAACAAGATATTCTCCGATAACTAATTATTAACGTCTTGCGGTTGCCCTTCAATATCTTCAGTAGAAATAAGAACATTTTGGATGAACTTGTACGTAGATTGTAAAGAGACAACCAACCAAGAAGATGTTGGACCTGATTCCAAAACCATCTAGTAGTAGAACAATATTTCAGTAAAATATTTTAGACATTACAAACTACAGTACCGTCTATGTTTGCCTATGCAAGTGGCATCTAAGCACATGATGCAGAAGAAATAATTGATTTGTGAAAATAAGAATTAAATTTTAAGCGACATCTTTGTTTAAAACTTTATTTATCTAAAAATTCGTGTAACTAAGGCAATGAATTCATATTAATGCAAATAACATATTCTGGATAACCCTTTTATTTTTTTAATATTTGATAAATAACTCGCAATTGTACTTTTCTGGAAAGTAACAAGCGAAAATATCTGTCGCATTTTAAGTTGTATATACACGTCAACGAAGTGTTTAAGTTGCACGTTCCATTATTCTAGAAATATTTAAAACAGTTTTCAGTCATTGAAATTTGATAGAATTTTGTAGACATGTACATTCTGTTTTTTTTTTACTTGTTTTGTAACACATTTTTCTTTCACAAGGAAATAAATTGATGTGACATTTGTTAATGTGTATTGACCTTTGTATATCTTAGGGTATTCTTCATAACTGGTACATTGATGATGGCTTTTACCAGCAAGGAGAATCCGTGGTTGATGTTTCCAGGACTGTCTCTGATAGGTACTGGTGGTATGCCTATTTTGGTGACAAACGTACAGGTAATCAGCGCCTTCATCAACTTTTGTTGTCGTTTTCTTTTCAGAATATTTTGCTTTGTTAAATTATGTTACAAAAATCGAATTTACCACAAACCTGTTTTCGATAAATTAACTTTTATTTCTTCTTTTATGATAGACTTGTAATTTATTTCTTTAATTCAAATATGTTTTCTCTGAACCGAAATTCTCTGAAGCTGAAATTCACAGATACCATTATCGGTAATCCAAATATGTATTGCTTGTTGTCGCCCATCGTTTTTTTTACAGTAGTCAAGTATTCTATTGAACAAGTTAATGTATCTACAGGTATCCAATTTGTTCTCGAAGGGAAGTTCAGCATATGTAGGGTTACTGTGTGGAGGGTTTGACATGTCGTCTGCTGTAATGCTTCTTGTCAAGGTCAATTTTATTTTATTGCTGACATATTTAAATGATTCTAGTAAAAATATATATAAGGATAATTTTTTTCATTAGTTGGTCAATTTTAATTTAATCATTTTTAAAGGCTGCATTCTAAACACTTTCTAAATAATGGAAAATGTACGAGATGTTTATGCCTTAAAGTTTTTTATGCTTAATAAATGTTGTTGTTTTAAATATTTTTCAAACTGTAAATGTATGTTATACTTCTTTGATATCGATTCAGAAACACGAAGCGAACAATTTATATTTTTCAGATTGCATATGAGAATGGTTTCAGCAGAATGAACATGTTTATTATTATCACAGTAATGCATTGCCTTCTATTTGTCAGCACATTTTGTTTCCTTCCAAAAGATTTTATAACAAAGCCAGGTGTAAAGCAAGATACTGGGATTGAGAATGAGGTTGGAATAAAACTTCTTAAGATAAATAATCAAACAGGTGCTTTTTTCACTTATACGTTCAGTCATTTCACAACCATTAGTTACCTTCCTATGAATGACTTTAGATTTATGACTTAGATTTGATTGTTTCAGAAACACCTCACAGGAAATGAAAATAGAAAGGTGTACAGGTGTACTAACTTTAACAATGACGTATTCTTTTCTTGTAAATTAATTGCTTCAAATTTGCTTGTAAATCATCTTAATTTTACGCATTTTTGCTTACCAGGTGATAAGTTTTTGTGGTAAGTTTTAAGACAAGATGCCGGCATGGTTGTGTTTTTGAAAAACTTGGTTCAAAACAATGTCATATCTTTCAATAATCTTGTCTTTATATTTATTTTGTAAAATGCATTATGAAAGGTAAACGCATTTAAGTGATTTAAATATATATTTCCTGTTTTGTTTTGATAAAAAAATTAATAATTTGATTTGGCTCTGCTATGTATTCTTAGTTTGTACATTTTTCTTCCTTCATGTCTTTTTATATCTGACCCAGCTGTACAGCAACATACTGTGGATGAGAAGTTTGAAGATGGCGGAGCTGAAAAAGAACCTCTTGCGCAACATAATGAAATAGGTGCTTGTCTTAATTGGTTCAGTCATTCCAGTTCAATTGGTTACCTTCCTATGTTTCACACTCTTCTGATTGATGGTTTCAAATTCAACCAGCAATAAATGACATGAAAAATACTTTTTTACGCTAACACTGAAGTGTTCTTTTCTCGTAAATGCTTTGCTTTAACTTGCTTGTACATTTCCTTGAATGATACAAATATTTGTTAACCAGATGAGAAGTTTTGGTAAAGTATATTATTTCGTTATTTAAATTCATTTACAGAAGCACTTGGTTCGATTCTGTGTTTTATATATGTCAGTAATTTTGTCTGAACACTATTTCTTGTAAAAGTGCATTATGAAAGGTTAACGCTGTAACATGATTTAATTAAACATGTATTGGCTGTTTTGTTTTGATATATCTGAAATACATTTGGATGATCACGTTTGACTCGTTATGTATCATTTATTGGTCAGCACATTTTTCTTTTTCTTTCTTCAAACGTTTTATAGCTGAACCAGCTGTACAGCGAGATTCTGTGTCAGAGAGTACTGGAGATGGTGAAGCTGGAAAAGAACCTCTTAAGCAAACAGGTGCTTGTCTTTATTTTAAACGATAAGTCATTTCTCTACCGTTTACAACCTTACTATAGATCGCTCTCTTCATTTTATTGATTTCAAATTCACCTTGCAGTAAATGACAATAATTAGACTTTTTAACCTTAACATAGAAGTACTTTTTTTTGTAAATGCAGTGCCTCAAATTTTCTAGTAAATTTCCTGAATGATACAAACATTTGCTGACCAGATGGGAAGCTTGGTTAGTATTTACTCAAAATTCTGGCGTTATGTTTTATATCTTTTAATAATACATGTTTTGTCTTTACACTGCTTGTTGAAATGAAATATTAAAAGTCATTTCTTTTACATGATTAAATATATCTGCCTGTTTTGTTTTGAAATATTACAAAGTGCATACTTATTATTTAATTATTTTACCGTTGTGTAAAAGTTATATATTGTTCTATTAATGCACACAAGTCGTTGCCTTTACCTCTTTATTAAATTTTAGTTCATGGAAGGAAATTTTAAAGTTAGTTAACTTGATAATTATTTCAGACGAGAGCACAGAATCACCAAGTTTATTAAGCTGTCTGAAACAGGGAAAGTTTGTTACTCATACCATTTGGCTCTGTATTCTTCAACTGAGATTTTTTTACATTCTTGGAACACTGAATCGGCATTTAAATATACTCCTCGAGGAAGACGAAGAAGAAGGTCTATTATTTTTATCATTCAACACTCCTATTATTTCTTAAGTATAATGATAAATTAGTATTGTTTTCCGAGAAGTTCTCAAAATAATTAAACTTAATAAAATCTAAACTTTGTAATTAAAGTATCATAATTATCTGATTATAAGATAGTTTTCTTTACGATAAATGTTAACGGAATTGTTATCATGTTTAATTACGTTTCAAACTTAAGATTATTTAATTATTTTGTATATACTGCAATTCACCAGTTAAGCATGAGTTTAACCACGGAAGCTTATCAGGGCCTCCACTTATCTAAAAGTTTTACGTCATGTCAACTTGTTTCTTCTCGTTTTGACCAAAACCATTCCATGAAGACTTTATGATTAATACGTAATACATAAAACATTCCATGAAAACGTTATGATTAAAAAGTAATACTCGTACATAAACCATTTCATGAAGACGTTATGATTAATACGTAATACGTAGAAATTTTTAATAATTGCCAAAAACGTTTGTTGAATTACGTGAGCTATTTGTCAATGCGAGTAACGTATTGCATCTTACTAAATATTTCAGCAAAGTCGTGAAATCACGAAGTTTCGACAGGATTTTTGTCGAAGAGACAAAAGCTTCAAGCATTTCGAGAAAAATTCAGTTGCAATGCCTAAAAACTTCTCATCTTTGTCAGTAAATTTTACTGAGAAATGCAAAAACATCTTATCAACGGGAATAAAGATAAGTCGACTTAGCTCAAAACATCACATCAACTGTAGGCCTGATAAGCTTCCGTATTCGACAGTGTCGATGGGAAATGAAATCCAACAAAAGTAACAAACAATCATAATATTGCTGAAATTTCATTTCAAAGTCATATCAATATAAATTTTCAGTAAGTTCTTTCACAAACATCAGTCTTTTTATCATGATGGGTGGACTTTTAACGTCTCCGTTTGCCGGCTGGGTTTATGATTGGGTGAAAACAGTATTTAAAGGTGAATCATTTAATATGATGATACATTTTGAAAAGTTGTAATCTTTTGAAAGATAAAAAAATGAAATCATTGAGTTTATTCAAAGTGTCCTATCAAAATGTAACGAGGAATTTAAATTTAAATTTTTTAATATAAAATATCGAATGATTTATTTTTTCCATGAAATTAACTCATTTGAATTTCTGTTAATAATTGTTGAAAATTATACTGTTAATAATTGTTAAAAATTATATTGACATTCAGCGTGAACAAATTTTCTGTATAACAAATTTCCAAATGAAAAATTGTGTTTTGTGTAATGAGAGAAACTATTTGAACATTTTACAGATGGTAATTCCCAGATGTACAGGGAAATAATACCTGCAGTATTACCATTGGCTCTAGCTAGTGCTCTATCTGTGATATTGTCTATACTTGTCCTCATTCCTGTAACTGAGGTTCTTTATCTTACCTTCATAGTGATGACAGTATATAGATCCTTTCTGTATAGCACAGCTGCCGGATTTCTCAGTGCCGTGTAAGTATAAACTATAAACTATATATTTACATTTACCATAATTAGGATAAGGAAAGTATATAACTACAAGAAAAAATAACAGAAACAGACTTAGAAGTAACTAGAAATCCATAAAAATACAGAGAAAATTGAAAATTCAGTAAACTAAGGAAACAGTTCAACAATTGAAAATATATAATACAACAAAAAGACGAAATTTAAAGTGTATTTAAGATATGACTGTTTACCCCGTTAATAACAAGAGGATTAAGGTTTGTGAATCTACCGTTGACATAATCACAAATCATATGTTGCAATAAATCAGTTCAGGTGAACCGATGTTGATGACCGGTCTCGAGGTATAAGCTTCTATCGTGTCTGCTATAGTTTCAGCAACTTACTGAAATATACCGATGATTGGCTATAAAGTACACATGGAAATCGTTGCAGTGCAACTGTATTAATGTTTGTTTCAGATTTCCAAGTGAATATTTTGGTTTGTTGTTTGGAATAATGATACTATTTGGAGGTATATTCGGTTTGTTACAGTATCTTTTATTCTTCTGGGCGGAACAATATTCTGACGCTCCATTCCATGTAAGTATTGTATTCTCATCTAGTCGTTTTGATGATGGATAAGGTAATTTTGTTTAAAATAGTAGTTGAATTGAAATGAAATATCTGGTATAAGTGACGTCTGATTTTTAATTCCATGGATAAAACATTGATGTAGATTAAAAAAACACTAAGATAGACACACTCACCAGGCCATATTTAGTTATAGAACTTTAAAAGAATTGTGTTGATATGTAAAAGATCTTTAAATAATTTCAGTGAATTCTAAAAAAGTTATTTTCAATGGAAATAATTGCATTTACTGTATTCTTTTAATTAAGAATCGTGTTAATTGTTAAGTTTTGTTATGTTTTAAAGATTTTTCTTCTTCATTTCAGGTCAACGTTTTCCTTCTTTGCTTGGTTTTATTTTCATTTATGCACCCCGCGTATCTATGGTGCACATGCCGTAAGGAGGAAAGGAATGAACAAAATTAATTCGAGGTCAATGAAAACTAGATTTAATCGATACTAACAAATATGAGCAGTAACAATAAACATAATTTGGGTTTCGGCTTTGGAGACAGGCAGTTTGATTACAACAAGACAAAACATGAGCTAACTACGGTTTGATATATGTATCATGTAAATTGCAAATTAGTATGAAAATCTTTGTTTCTTTAAAAAAAATGGAAATATATGTTTTGACCTTTGTTTCCATATCTGTAACTGATTAATAAATGGGAAGTTGACAAAAACATGCAAGTTCATTTTGAAAAAGGGGCGCCCGTGGCGGAGTAGCTGCCGGAAACGTCGATAGAACTACTCGGGTGCCCGCTCGTGTCTGAAATAATGTTAAGCTGGAAAGTCGCCATATGACCATTTCAGTGCCGGTGTGTCTTAAAACCAAAACAAAAATATTTACTGAAAGAGATATGAAATTTTACAAACCATGTGTATTTGTATGTATATTTATATATATATATATATATATATGACTGATCTGATTTTTTTTTTGAAAATGGTTACACAATTATAATAGTTTACCATTTATCAAAAATATCATTTATTGATAATGGTTACATAATCGGAAAAATATAGTTTCTAAAATAAGTAAGATTAACTACATTGGAGGCTCATTTATGTGACATTCCTACATATATTTCGGATATGAATGATAACCATGTATTTTAGTGTGTAGATGTATAATTATAATGTATAATTATAATGATTGAAATGTATGTTGTTGAGATTGTGAGCAATAATTACAGTATATTCTACATTATGTATGCCACTGATTATATACTAGTGTAGATCTGAAATAGCTGAAAAATATTTCAAGCAGATTAACACCAAATGTTACTCGGATAACTTCATTAGTTATTCTTTTTAGGATCTTGGTAAAATATATTAATATTAATTGACTTTTTTTTCTATTCATTTTACTTTGATTTTTAAGTACCGCTTAGATGTCAGTTTTTCTCGTATAATTTAAGAATAACTTGTAAACAACAAGTCACATATTATGTAATATAAATCGGCAGATTGTTTGATTTAATAATAATTTCATATTTCAAATAGGTTTTGCAGATTCTGAATCAATAAAATTGTTTAAAGTTCAAAAGAGAGTGGCAAAATGTATGCTGTATCATGTGTGAAAGTATAAAACAGATAGGACCAGATAATATGTATGAATTATTAGTTTTTCTCAAACTTCATTGATTTTTTACGGCAATGAAAAAGAGTTAACTGTTTTTATTTCAAATGGATATTTTTCGGCTCAGGTTTTTGGGTTACAGTGTATCTTTAACTCAGATGATCTTTTTAACTGTCATGTTATTTTGTTATTACTTTATTATACGAGGGTTGTCCAAAAAGTTCGTGCTCTGCAGTTAATATCGTGAGAGTTGTTAATAAAAACAAATGAATTATATATCACTTGAAGGGGAAATCTCTCTCAAATATGAAAACAAAAGAAAAAGCCCAGTAACCGGCGTGTCGTGTAAAAGAATGGTCATTAAGTAACCTTTGTAATGTAATACCGGCGCACGACAAATAATTGGATTAGCTCATTACTGTAATTGTATAAATTGTTTGTTGCTTGTAAAGTGGCATTTGCTTTTTATGTTATAATTTGTTTTACTGTCAAAAGAGGAATGATTGATGCAAAGTATTTTATAGTTTTTACTGTTCTTATGCAACGGACATGTAACATATTCTACCAGTGCACGAATATATTGGACGTCTGCCTTACCGGTTGTCATCGTCTACCGACCTTCGCCCTTCTACAGAGCGTTTGTGCCATATAAAAAGCAGCCTTTGTGACACTGAACTTGTCCCCACTAGCCCTTTTAAGTTCTTTGTAGGTATCTATTTGTGCTTTACCAATATTTGCACAAAATTTAATGATCGTCCATATTTCCAGACGTTTAGCGACTGACATTTTCACGTAATTACAATGTTGACGACCTCACACAAATGTTTGTTTACGACCGTTTCAATAAGTCAAATGACGTCATATATTCTAGTGACGTTAGAAATACGTACACATACTTTTTCCTGAATTTTAAAGTTTATATGCAGTGTTTTAAGAATATTGTGATGCAACAAAGTAATGAACTAACCCAATTTTTTGACGTGCGCCAGTATTATGTTACCAAGGTAACTGTATGACGATTCATTTTCACGACATGCCGATAACATGTTTTTTCTATTGTTTTCTCATTTGAGACAGATCTCCCCTTCAAGTGATATATAATTAATGTTTTTCTATCAATAACTCTCACGACAATATTTGCAGTGCACGAATTTTTTGGACAGCCCTCGTACCAAATGTTAAAATTCGTTTTTGCCATTTTTTATTTTGGTTGAAAGCTAAACGATGAAACAATGTGTCTATGCGTAGAACATCAAATGCTAAATTTAGGCAGATATTAGAGTTTGTCTCGTTTTTGTATTACCGTAGGTTTTTAGACATGGTTTTGTTGTTGCGTGATCTAGAATCTATATTCTTGTTTTGTTCTATAATAACTTAAATAAGATTGTCATGTTACTTAGTTTCCTTTATTTAATAAAAGTAAGTCTTAGATTATAGCTAGTAAGTTAGTTTCTTAATGATAACCATCGATATGTTGTTATGTGATTGATGAAAGGAGAGACAAGCAAAGACGCTGAAATATCTTTAAAATTGAAGGTTATTTTTCTTATGTTTGACACTATTTACGTGTCATTTCCTTGCAGACATTTTTTTAACAACAAAAGATATTCTACAATTCATCGTATATGTTTGTGTAACACATAATATGATGATTCAACTTACTTTCATTTTTAATGGGCAATATTTCCTCTATATTTCTTTTCCATTTTTTGTACATCTGGGTATATATATCTAGTTAGTACGTGGAAAGCTTTCAAAACATAAAAATTAACTTAAATAAAATATTGCAACTCCACCCAAATGGAAAGTTATTGTAGGAGCTGTACCACAATGATTGTTTTCAACCACATTTTTTTACAAAAAACTATCCTTCTTACTTGTAAATCATTGATTTAACAATGTTTTGTTACTGTGGAATATGACGAAGTTTGAAGGATTTAAACTCGGAAGACACTAATACTCTTGCAGGTCTTAATCACTTAAATTGTTAAAAATTCAAAACAGCGAAACGCATGTTGTGTCATGTGTTAAAGTTTAAACAAATAGAACCATTTAATATGTTTAAATCATTAGTTTGTCCTTCGTTCTCCTTCATTTGTTAATTGAAAGTGGTACTTCAAGTGACAAACTTCATTATAATTTTGGCAGCAATGAAAAATGTTTACTCTTTTTATTTTAAATAGATATGTTTCGGCTCAGGTTTATCTTTTTATAATGTGTCTTTATTTTAAATATCATTTAAAAAGCGTTTACACTTATTGTCTTTACATGTTACTTCATCATAAAGACATAAATTTATTTGACTTTCTTTACTCATAAAACTCAGATGATTTGTTTCTTTGATGTTATTTTGTTATTTGTTATTACAATATTTTACTAAATGTTAAAATTCTTTCTTGCCATTTTGTTATTTTGCTTGTTAGAAAGCTAATAGTTCAAAACAATGTTACTATGCGTGGAACATCTTATGGTAAATGTAGGCAGATATTAGAGTTTGTCTGGCTAGTTAGTGCGTGAAAAGCCTACAAAACATAAAAATAAACTTGTGTGAAATATTGCAACTCAATCCTAATGGAAAGTTAATGTAGGAGTTGTAACTTCAAAATGAACGCTTAGATACATCGTGTTAATGCCCGGAGAGGAAATGGTAGAAATAAATTAAGGTTCTACCTATTATTCCAAACTTCTTTTCATGTGGAGCCATATTGTAATAAAGTATTAAATCGATCACATAGAGGTGCACTTGCAAAGTTTCGTAGCGGTACAGCCCCAATCAATGTTGAGATTGGGAGATATAATCATGTTTTGTTAGAAAATAGAAAACGTTCATTCTGTCACAATATTTGAATAAATGTAGTTTAGGTTGTGATAGATGTGTTACTGTACCGTCCTCTGTTTATTTAAGACAACAGTTATTTTTAAAGCATGTCAACATTTTATTAATTTTGATAATGTAGATGATGTTGAAAAGATAAGGATACGTAAATTTTCCGTGCCAAAACCTGCTTTCAAATGTAAGAGAAGCGTCGTGATAGTTTGTATAATGGGTAATCTGAAACTAAACATTTTTTATTGTACATAAACATTATCTTAACATATGATTGTTGTTTTATTTTACTCTAGAAAACCGTGTTAACAAATCATATGTCTAATTAGATCAGCCATGTGCTTTTACTGTTCAGACCATTTTGTAATGTCGAGCATTTGAAAACTATATCAAGTTCAGTTTTTAACAGTATTGAATATTTTAATCTTAAAAAGGCAAACGATTGGATCAAAGTATTTAGATATATGTATGTATAGGGTAAAGAAATTACTATAGTTTAGAGCTGTAAAATAAGGAGAGTTTGTTTTTTTGTTAAACAAATTAATGCCAAGTCATAATTTGACACAACTACTGTTGATATCGAACATTAAAGTTTGGGTGTGCACACAGTTTAACACAATGCAAATGGAAATCTCTAAGCTATTTGTTTATGGCACTGGTTTTGAATTAAATTCTCAGCCGCTTTCTATGTGATAGGCAGATTAGTTTGGGATGTCTAACTCTACTCTTATAGGATATACTTGTCAAGATCTTTGACTTATTAAAGTTATGATTAAGAACAAACTCAGATGTATTTTAATTATAGTTTCTGTATATGAACGCGGATAGTCATGAAAAGATGTGATAGTGTTTTTATGTTTTAGTGTGAAAATGTATATTATTTTTACAGTCTCTAGTAATTGGTTTTATATAGGTATACCATTTGTTTTATATTGTATTTTATATTGATCGATATACATGTATACATATATGTTATTCAGACTTAAAAAGATAAATAAATACATTTGCAAGTTAAAATAAGATATCATTTGTTTATAAATGTTTCTCGCAAATACATAAATCATCAAAAATACTGAAAAACAAAATCCCTTATGAACGCCCGAAAATGCAAACGTTTCAACTTTATGTGCAGTACAGCAGTTCATCACATCTTAGATATGAAACATGCCTGAAATCTATTCCCAAAAATATTTCATTTAAAGGCACATTAAGTCTCAAGTCTTCAAGACATTGTCACCTTGATCGCCTAAATAAGCCCGACGGCATTACCGGAAAGACAGCTTTACAGAGGTGAGCTTTTGTGATGACGGTGGATTCGTCGTTTGTCGTCCGTCGTTCATTGGTGTCCTCAATTTTATTGAACAACATCTCCTCCTAAACCACTTGATGGATTTTGACCAAGCTTTACATGAATGATCATTAGGTTGTCCTCTACAAAAGATGTATAAATAGTTGCAGTCTGGTGCAAAAAGTAGGTCACAGGAACTAAAACTAGACTAGGCTAGTGGTCCTATACAGAAGTTATATAAATCAGAGTCAAAATGACACAACCCTAGGGGTCACTAGGCTTATGTATGAAAATTCATTTTACTCTGACTTCTTCTGCCTAGAACTTAGATATTTTGCTTGTAAAATTGTCAGGTAGACTTCTACAAAAGGTTACATAAAGCATCACCCTAGGGTCGAAATTGGCTGTACCCCGGGGATCACTTAATGTATATAGACCTGTATAGTAAAATAGCTTAAAAGACTTCTCCTCAGAAGTGTCTGAGCTAGGTTATTTGGCATGTAGCATCAACTTGTGGTCTTCTACAAAACTTAAACAAACCATTCCCCTGAGGTCAAAATTAGTCACGCCCCAGGGTAACTAAGTTTATACAAATTATAATTATCTAAAATGCGAAATACTTCAATAAAAGAAATTCCATTTAATATGATCACTTGCGTATTTGAAAAAAATAGGAGTAAGAATATGGTCGGGAAGGTATGCATAATTTGAAATACAAAAATACATTTTTTCTTGACGAAAAAGTGTTTTTAAAAATTAAATACTATTCTGTTTAAATTAACAGTTCACTTGGACCACCTACGTCTCTCCTTGACACTCACTCCTGACAGCGTAGGTGTTAAATTGCTGAAAGACATCACTCATTTAAAAAAAATCGAAACAAGACGAGCTAAGGGAAATTTCTAATAATTTTAAAATGAGACCAGATAAGGGAAGAGGCCCTTATTTCTTATTGTTTTATTTCGCAATCTACTACCCGTGTTGGAACAAACAAACAAAAATAGTAAAAGGCTTTCATTTCAAGCACTATACTTTTGTTTTAATTCTTCGGGTTCTTTTATCATGTTCCAATAATTTAGTTTTACCCATAAGAGTATCTTAAAATATTTAATCTTTGTTAGAGGAAACTATGTCCATCCCAACGCCATTGTAAACATGCTCCTACGAATAATCCGATGCTATTTGTTTTATACATAAATTTTGACATACCGGTACTGTTTTAACTTTTCACAAATTAATAGAATCTGTAGGACTGATCTAAATTCTGAAAAACAGAAAAAACTTTGTTATTGTATTTTACATAAACTGTTACGTCTTGTGTTTATAAATGATACATCAAAGTGAAAACACATAAAAGTAACATACTTTATACGTACCAAGATTTCTCACATAGAGCTAGTTAATGTTGTTTTCTGTTTATTTTTGGTTTTGTTGTTAGTGAAAAGAGAGATAAGCAGTAACACACAGTTAGTCAAGGTTAAGGGTGTGTTGTTTCTCTTGAATGTTTAATTAATGACAAATAAAAAAATGTAAAAATATTTCTAAATGTGAAGGGTAGTTTAACAGTAATTTTTATCATAGCTTTGTTACTTTTAATGATATTGCTTATATTTTACAAAAATCACAAACATCGTATGATTATCATGTTAAGAACTAGGGACTTTATTAGTCTATACTGTCAATGACATTTGATAGACCAAAACCAAATGCGCCTGTTACCTTTAACTAGTCATTGTTTAAATCGTATGAGTCATATATTGTGTGTCAGTCATTTCAAAAATCATAACCTCAGTAATTTTGTTTATATTTTTGAAATTCTCAAATGGCAAGAGAAAGCAACAAAGAACAACCTGATGTTTTCAAGATTTATAAATTGACGTCTGTGCAGAGGATTTTCATTATTTGCGCTATCAAACATTCAAACATTTTACCAACATAACCAAGACACTTGCCGTGCTGTGTTCCAAATATTTTGATCTCAATTGAAATGGATATCTTAAATTTTCATACAAATGCAAATCACTTGATATTCTTGCCGTCGCTTAAACGTGATTTGTATTCAAAACATGTAAAATATTTAGATTGAAGATAGATGGATGAAAATTGCTCAATAATGAATGTTGATAGACAGAAAATAGAATAAAGGGTTTTCCTGACATAAAACACTGTCCTTATTGTTAGATATATGAAGATACCAGACAAAGATGTCATGAGTGAGATAAACACGATATAAATTCATGAATAATAATGCACAGTCGTACATCTTACTCGAAATAACTTCTGTTTTATCAGTCACTCGTGTAATGTATGTTTGTATAGTGATACTAAGCAGTTGTTTATAAAAAAGTTTTCAGTTTTGTCTGTCTATAGATTTTCATGAATTGGAATACCTTCAGTGACATACCATGTTCAAGTAGTTTTTTTCTTTTTTGATGCCTTGTTTGTGGTATTTGATGACTTGATTGTGGTATAAATATATCTTTGACATTAAAAAGACCAAAACCAAATACACCTTTCAAGATTTCCGTTACTTTTGACCAGTCATCCTTATTTTATATGAGCCTTATTTGTGTGCCATTCAACTAACATGTACAAGAACACTTCTGTACATTTCTGTAATGTATTAAATAGAAAGAAAATTAACAGGTTTTTATACGAAAACTGGAAAGAGAAATTACGCTCTTGTACTATAAGATGATATGAAAGAAGGCGTTATATAATCGTACTCTCTTGTTTCGTGGTAGGAATCTAGTTGGAATACTTGGCTAACAGTCACGACTATCATTCGACATAGGTACATTCCAAAAACGTGCTTAGCTTGTTGGTATAATCAATCAGGTCAAAACTATATTCCAATATACAACATAAAAAAGTACTTAACTACATATTGCCTTGTAAAGTATATTTTATTGAAGTGACGGACCGAAACGTTAGAATAATTTGTTTGCAGGCATATCACGATTTGGCAAAATGCTCACAGGGATAATATAAATAATGTATTATTGCGTTTATCGAATATTAATTATAGATGTCATTTTATAAAAGTACATTGGCATTTTTAGATGGTGCGGAAATATTAACATTAAGTGAGAAATGATTTTTGTTAAAACTACTAATCAAATCGAACAAAAATTAGTGATGTACACCTCATGATCGCTCTAATGAAAGCCCTTTAACGTTTCCGTATGTTGTGTTTTACGATTATATTAAAGATACTTTTGAGACCTTAAGTTAAAATCTGAATTAATTTAGATATTTAGATATAATACCATAAAGAATCGTCTATGTATGTATGTATGTGTGTGCGTGCGTGCGTGCGTGCGTGTGTATGTATGTATGTATGTATGTATGTATGTATGTATGTATGTATGTATTTATATAATCATTATACTGCACAAATAACGTTTTTATGTATACTTGTTGAAACTTGTTGACGCTATAGTACCATATTTATACTCGTTATAAATTGCACTTATGGCATTTCGTTATATTGTAACATGAATTTACTGAGCAATTATTTGCCGGAGAATATGAAGTTAAGTTATTTGCAGGTGCAATTACAGAAACCTTTTGTTAAAATGTTTCTTTATCGTTTTACTCAATTTGTCTTCAATGCTATGTAAAACATTTTCAATATCTATGATAAAAGTAATTCATGAATTATCCAGGCTTTGAAATCAGAATCCAAATGAAAAGTTTCTTTTATTGGTGTATTTATGGCCAATAGTTATATTGAGCACATTCATAATATAATTGCCTTGATGATGGAATTGAAACTGGTAGGCGAACTATCAAATAATAAAATAATTAATCTGTACTACGATTCTGTTAAGCTTATTTTGTATTGCCTTGTGAAATATTAAGTTTCCAATCTTTTATATGTTTTCTTTTTCTGTTTTCATTGTGTATACTGTCCTCATCTATAAGTTAAATAAACTGCATTTGACTAAAGGCAAACATATTGATGATTATCAAGAACTAAACTGCATTATTCTCTATATTGATTTACTTTTGTTTTCTTGTTGATAGCATAAAGGCATTCTCGGCTGTTGTAATAGTATAAAAAGAAAAAAAAGATTTATTATGAAAATACGCGAGAAGATATATGAATGAAGCCTGAAGGATTCAAATATTTATGTTGATACTTAAAAGTTATACATGGGATGACAAAAATGAAATAGCTGTAACTTTTCAATCGGTTAATGAGAGACATGAAATTCTGAATAAAATCATATTTCTATAGATTGTCATATATTTCACATAAACAGTCTATTTTCTTTTGTAATTTGGTTTGTTAAATTGCTGTACATGCTTAAAAGTATAAAGAGCGGTATTCCAACTATCTTTACTTGAACTTATTTCTCCTTTCCTCATAACTGTTTTATTTTGGTTTAAGTACTGTTTTGCAACATTTGTTGATATGAAGGAATGATTTCCCCGTCATATTTTTTAAGGTTCACGTTCTTAAGACTATTTAATTTATCATTGAATGTTTGCTGTATTCCCAACCTATTGAAGTTTCATAAAATTCATTCATATAATCTTTTATGCTTAATATGAAAATGTTATATAGGCACGTATATGTTATAGGCATAACTTTAATCAAGTAGTACCATAGCTTCACGTTTATAGTGTGTTCATAATAATTATTCTGTTTCTATTATAAGACTGTACTATATTCTACTGACCAACAAATAGTCATCAGCCATATCGCGACTATCGCTTTATGATCGTATGGATACATCAATATATCTGTTCACCTTTTCTCTTTTAGCTTGATCTTAAAGGACCATTATGTTACAGAAATGCTTTATTTTTATTTCTCAAAACATTTTTTTATTTCGTGTCCTGTTCTTGTTTCCAAAGAATATTTATTGGCCATTTACCAGAACCATAAGTTGCTTCTGTTGCATTTTTGGCAATCAGTTCAGTTAAGATGATTTAGTACTTTTCTATGGCAGTCAAAATTCTACTTTGTTTTACATTTGCTGCCTTATTGACAAACAATTATTTCACATGTGCATTCACCGTTACATTCTTTCGGAAATAAGAAGTTAGCCCATTATTTAAACGTTTTTATAACCATGTTTGCCCTCTCTGGAAAAAGAAAAATGTATTCGCTTCTGATGCACTATGGGCCTTAAATGTTTGAATATCTCGCCCATTTTAAAGTGTATAAAGCTATGTATCTCATGCAAAAGTTAAATAGTTTAAATTTTAAAATCAATTACTTCCAAAATATACTTATATGAAAGTATATTACCTTAATAGCGAATAACGCATTCACGAAATTATTGCCATACGGTTCAAAGCCTACTTAAGACAGAAACATGATATTTTGTTTTTTTCTGTTTACGTGTCTTAAATAACAAAGACACTCTTTGTTACAACATTTTCGAGAATCGACAAATTAAAGGAGGGAAAACATTGACCTGCTTAACCAAATGCAAGCTATTTGTAAAAGCTATCTGATTTTCTCTATATTCCTCTTTGTCATTACAGTATTTTAAAATGTTGCTGGTTCTTTAAAATATTTTAATTAGCGGACAACTTTAATTTTGTTGAAAATAGTTTAATCGATTGTGTCATTCTTTTTTATGTTTATTGCTTCAGTGCAATTGCCTTGTGTAAGGAAAACCATTTTAATCAGTTTAAGTCAAATTAAATGATTCTGAATTGCACATGCTTGTCACATAAATCTAATTTCAAATACAGAGACGCTCTATCACGTTCTAAACAAGTATAAATGATATTAGCAGCAGTTCAGCATCGTTTGTAAATTAGATTATTCAGAAGTTAGCAAAGAAAATATATCAAACAGAATAGGTCTTTATTTCATACTTGTATATGTGTCTCTAACATATGTCACAAGCTTGTATTTAACAGGTTCGTCTTTCAATGTAAAGATATCAAAATCAATGACTACTAAAGAACACGTAAATTGTCCCCCTGTTTTACAATTTTGTTTAGAGTAAAGAACAAATTTCCGTAGCAATCAAACGAACAACAGAAATGTTTACGAGTAGTTAGTTAGATATAAAATTGTATCTTTTCAATCTTAATTATGATATAGAGATTCCAATTTTAGATGAATTGTTTTTTTTCTCTAATTTAAAGCCATATATGTTTTTACAATATATAAATTTATGGAATATTATTTAATATAATTTGATACATGAATTTTTTATGTACATAAACTAAATGATAACAACACTAGCTTCTCAATTTATGATAAATTATTTTGTCTGCAAATTTTCTTTGCAGCGGAAAATTTTGTTAAGCAACTCTGATCAGAATATCTGCATATATCAAGTGATCTTTTTTTTTATAGCTAAGCTAAATATTAAACTTAGCACACACACTTAGTTATATACCAATAACGTGAGCCAATAAAATAATGTTAAAATGATTCTTTTTTTATTATTTTCTTGAATAACACGCTTTAATAAACAAAGATAGGTTTTAATATATGCACTACTATAAAGGTAGACTTCTCCATAGTCTTGCTTCTTTACCAAGAAGCGCACCATTGTTAAGGCTCTGATCTTTACTTAGAAATAGACCGGTTCCTAGATTTGCTGAATTTCTCGGTTTCTTCACTGGAGCTTCGCCCGAATACTTGCTCACAAACAGAAAAAGAGTTCTTGCTAAAAATCAAGCCCTTGAACATATAAAGGTTCCCTTTGAAATCTATTTTATGTTCTCTTTCACTTTTACTTTTAATTTTTCAATTTCATTTCATATTTATACACAATGTGCGAATTCAGAAATTTTAATAATAAAACAAATGAAACAAATTTACTCATTTTTTGTCAGAAAAAAATCTTATTCCCGAGATTAATATACGTTAAGCAGCGGTTCAAAGTCTCTTAAAAATTACATCATTTTGAAATAAATTCCTTGCAGCAAGGTTTCTAGACAAATGAAGTATTACATTTCTAGTAAGCAGTTATTGTCTTTTTTGTTTATGCTTGTTTGATGTCATATTGTAAATTCATGCTATTTTAAATACTGCTTTATTGTTTTAGATAAAGGTTAACATAATGAAACGCGAGATTATAACGGATATATATTTCCTAAAAATAAGAAATGTATTTAATGATCTCAAGCAAAGTCTCAAATGAGCACTGAAGATAAAGATATAACACAATCAAATCAATCATATCATTTAAAATTAATAATAATAATAATAATAATAATAATAATAATAATAATAATAATCATAATAATATAATAATAATCCCAAAAGAAACAAAAACAAGAGATAAATCTGTAGCAAAAATGTAAATGTGTGTTAAAATGTAACACAGTTGTCACAATGTTACTTTAGATACCTATTGTAACATTCTTGGTAATATAATTATTATGTGTAAAATAAAAAACTGTGTTATAAGATCGCAAGCAATATAACTAAGTATCCTGCTATATGAAGGTTTGAAAGACGGTCTACGTTCTATACTAGATACTAACTGGTAAATAATAGGCTCCAAATTGAATAAAACCCGTTTCTCCGTTTCTGTTAGTTGGTAATTAGATTTGTGTAAAGGCCAGATCAAATTCTTTCGGTGGCTTTCATTTCCAGTTATCAATATTGAAATGACACCGATTTGATTGAAGTTTTTCTACATTTTTTATTATATATGATATGGTTTCTTTTATGCTTATAAAAAGAGTTGTTGTTTTATAATAAATTTTGATGTTTGTTTAAGGAGTTTAACTGTTTTCAATGATGTACCGTCCTGGACTTATTAATGATATCATATTAATGTTTCTTCGATATTCTAAACAGTTGGAACAGTATAGATTTGTTATGGAATCAGTTATGAAATTTTAATTAAAAATTCCGCTTGTATTTCAGTTGACCAAAAATAGCTTTTACTATCAAATTAATCCTCTTTACACATGTTCTAATGGTCATCAAATTCGCATAATATAAGACTTAGATCATCTAACTTTATTAATTGTAACAATTTTGATTTAATGAAATATATTTATCTGGACTTATGAGCTCGTTTAGTAAGTTAACAAGCTTACTTGTAATTTCATCAACTAAATTCTGTTATACTGAATATGCTTTATTATAAATATGTTTCCTTATCGTTCTTTATATTCATTTGTTGTCTTGTTTTTAATAGGCATGATTGTTAGAATAGCTGTATTGTTGCGTGATTGAACTGCAAATATGTTATCTATTTGGTGTAACTGGTAGAGTTCAATTGCTACATTTTAATACAGCTAATAATAAAAGACAGTAAAAATGTTGAAAATTTTCAGTATCAAAATATGTATGATCCATTTTTCTTACTAACTGATTTAAAAAAAAATCTGTAAATGTTTAATAAAACTGTAATCTATTTAATGTAAGTGTCCAAAACGAATAACACAGTGAGTAAACAAACCATAATATCTTATTCTAAATCAAATTTACAAAAAAACATGAATAAGCGCATACGGCTGCTTTGACATTATACTTTAACCAGCATACAATTGTTGTTAGTAATATGTTTACTTTTTTAGATCATTCATTAAAAAGACAACCTGATTACTGTTTTGAATGTGAGTTTTGTGTCTCGTCAAATAAATATATACACTTAAAACATTTAAAACTTTATTTTTTCATATTCTGTATACCCAAGGCATTTGTCAAACTAAAAGTAGTGTCGTGTAACAAAAAGAAGCTGGTATAGGAGTTTAGGGTTTTATTGAGAAACCTACGACGTATGCTCAGTGGTCTTATCCGATTCACGCGTTCTTGTTAATGGTCGTTCAATTACGTTTTATCTGTTAAATTAGTATTTTATGATCACGAGTAGATTGGAAATGTTCGCACGTACATCCGAATATAAAAGATTACAAAGTATTATGTACGTATATTGTATTTTAAAGATATCAACGAGACTAAAATCGCTATCAAGTACGCAAGCCGGTTTGTTCATTTTACGATGATCTTGAAAAATAACTTTTCATGGAATACTTCTTGATTCGATGTGTTTAATAAATGTATTTGCACAGTAGCAATAATCATTTTTTCGTTTGTGTACAATGAATATTGGCACATTTTCTTATTGGGGCAGCGGAGTTTTTTTGGCCCGTCCTTTAGCACTGAGATTGCGCAATTCTGCGTTACTTTTGCAAATTCCGCGCGTTATTTGAACATTCCTGCACTTACATGTCTATACCAGTATTGTGGTTTCATTAGAAAGAATAATCAATAATGTTATTAGTAGAATAGCAAGTCTATCATATTGCAAATCGGTTTCGACTGGATAGCTCTAGTTGGAATTTTAAATCCTGTTTAATTTAGTAATCTGTTTTCTATTTAGTATTAGAATATAACACATTACTTTGCAATGTTTAATCTCATATGTCCTTAAATGCTGGTTATTGTCAGAAATAGTATCTGGAAACGTGTAGGCTTATATTCTGTATGTCCTTCTTCTGATAAGTATTGAAAACTGCAAAATGCTTGTCGACAAGAAATATTATCGAAAACTAATTTATGAAGTTATTGATAGGCGTCAGAAGCTTGAGCTGAGGTATGGATAATCGTTTTGGCTGAATCTTTTGAAAAGTGTTTGCTATCATGATATGTTGTTTGTTACTGCTAATTCACAGATACGAATCTATCGAATCTTTAATATTCTAGAGCTAGTCTTTTTTTTATGACATTTGCGTGGTTAGTGGTTCTTTATTACTTGGAAAATAACCCGAGCAAGAATTTTTCAAATGATGCAAACTAAGTTTGATTTTCTGTAAACGTATTGTCAATACAATTGACTTTTTTGTACAACAAAAAACTTATGTTGATTTGATGAATTGTATGTATCAATGAAGGATGGTGCGGAAATAATTTCGATTTCTTTTAAAGTCTGATACGAATGTTACATTAATAACATCATTGTTGTATTAAGATTTTTGCATAAAGAATAACAAGTTGAGTGTTTCGGAACGTATAGTATACTGAATAATTATGAAATGAAGTATTCTTTACAGTTATATTTCGTACGAAACTCAATGTTTGTTTTAAATTGACAGACTATGCTTTTTTTTATTAAAATCCAGTAGTAGCGTTTGTGCTTGTTACGATTTCTTAGTAAAGAAGCGTGATTCAATCGAAATGCCCGATAAAGGAAGTAAGAGCTTCAGATTGATTTAAGAGTCATTACCTGTACGATGTTTATGTACAAGGAGCCACCGCCAAGCGGGCGACAACGCTCAATTGTTCTTTTTTCCATGGAGACACATCAGAAACATTTTGTGAAGGTTTTTAAGTACAAAATAATGAATCCGTTCCATTTAAGATCATTTATAAAAGGTTTATGAATTATAACTTCACTTGTATATTGTTGCTTTGATCTTAATAAATCGGTCAAAGTATTAGTAATGTATTAAGAATTTAATATGCCATGGGTTATGCGGGCATTGAATTTCGTTTTTAGATGAGTGTTGTTTGCACCAATATGAATCACATTGGTACGATCATCCATTGAGAGTAAATCATTTGACCTGTAGCCCCAATGTCTTTGAGTCATTATTTGAATTATCCCATCATTTTTTATAATATTGGAAAGCCTTGACATAAATATCAACGAAATTGATTATAAGCTGTTTAAATCAATTGTATGTCACGTGATAGTTTTCTTCGGGAGTGATGAACTCCATCAAATAAACAATAGAAAGTGACAGTCTCATATTAAATCTACATTGTTCCTTTATAAGTAGTGCAATCTGTCACTATAACTGTCATTTAGAACAGAGTTTCCATGCTTGCTGTGCTTAGTTTATGACAAAAGTATCGTTTTTACAGAAAAAAAGAAGGAATTCAATATCTTAGTTTGAATAATCACACCTTGCATGATTTACATAGTATGTGAACTTATGAACTACCTATTTAATTTGAGCTTTGTGATATGCGTGATGTTGCGCTTGACCGTATGAAAAACAAAGCAGTTTTATTTTCAGCAGAATTTAATTCCATTATAAAATGCTGATCTTCTGAAATGGCTGATATTAAACTGATTGAATGATGGTAAATGTGAGTATTTTCCGTTGTTGTATTTTACGCGGTGTTGTTGTGGTTGGTTACGTGTGGGGTATGCAGTGTGACGTCATTCAAAGTAAGGCGATATTAGGCTGGGACAGAATGACAAAAGGAGGTGCGTTGTTGACAGTGCGGTGGTGTTGTCGGGTGGTAGGTGAGCGAGTGGTGTACATAAGAAACACAATGAGGACAGATATTTGGTTTGTATTAGCATGAGTTGTAGATACGAGAATTTAGAGAATGGAGTAATTCTTGTAAGAGAATATAATAATTCAGGTGGGACGTCCGTTGTCTTGTTCTTTAGATTTGCGGGAAGAGTTTGGGGGGATTTGAGAGTGATGAGTTCAAGAAGTGGTGGTGTGCGGGCGGGGCAACGTGTATGTTTGATTTTTATTGTTATAGGTTTTTTCTTTAGTGTTCGTGATGGAGGGTATTTTCGTTAGGTGTTAGTTCAGCAGAGCAAAGACTACAAAATCGTGAAAGAGATGTTCTATCTATTAAAAACTTAAAACACGGCCGCAGTGCACTTTACTTATAATTATTCGTTAATTGGTGAGGATACATTGGAGACAATGTAAGTTGTCCGTGTCAAATGTAATTGATGAGGCTTTCCAATTAGAAGAATCAGTCTAATGTGATAATTTGTCTGGCGTCGTTAATGGCGTCGTTCAGTGTAGGAGGTATGTGAGTGTTACAGATTTGACTCAAGGAGGTGGCAAACGTGAATTAGCGGAGTATGACTAGGAGTGGTTAGAATTAGCTTTGAAACTTAGGCTTCTAATAATCAATCTTATATTAATATGTGTGAGAGAGATGTTCTTGAGCTGGCGATGTTTTACAATTCGGAGTGCATGAGTCGTTTATATACAAATCCCTCTATACTAGCGGATTTACTTGTCATATATTTTTTTCCTTTTAGGAGGTGTTTAAAATAAGGGGGTCCGTGATGATCAGGGTGGCAGTAATGTGTATTCGATGTTTCTGAGGCGTTCTGAGTAGTTTCAACCTTTAAAGATGACAGAGTAGAACAGAAGGCTAAAAACATAAAGCTTAATTAGAGTTTTAATAGAAATAGTGTAATACAAATAAAAGAGAGATGTGAGAGGAATGAGAGAGGGAGAGAGGGAGGGGGTGGAACTTGTTGACTATTTAAGGGGGGGGGTACAGTAGAGAGTTCCCTTTTCAGCGAGAGGATGTGTTGTAGTATTAGTAGGTCAACCGAGAAAGGGGGGGGGGGGGGGGTGACAGAGCTGCGCTGGTTGTGATTGTTACGATGAGTACACATTAATATAGTATTAAAGTAGCATGTCCGTGCTTGATGACAAGATACAATATACTTTTATTAGAGGTAATAAACACATTTTTACAGGGATTGTTAAAGTATGTTAGTATGAGTTTATCTTGTAGTATAGATGGCGTCGAAGTCGAACAAAGCGGGAGCATGATTTCAATTGCAACACTCGGACGGCATATACATACGCGGCTATACATTTAGTCATTACGATTCCGATTTGACATATATTTCACTACTGTCGATCATTTAGCTTTATTGGTATTTGAAAAAAATTAAGTTGAGATTTTTAAAATAAATCTGAAGTTTTATCATAAGTTGAGAGGATCGATCTGTGGAAAGGTTTGTTTCAAATACCGTGATGATTCCCGGATGGGACTTTTAGAGTGATGTCGAAGTTTCTCAAGGTGAATTTAACAAGCTGGTTTAAGGGCAGCACTGTATTAAAGTTATTGCTGTGGATGTTGATTTTATTGCGATGTTCAGAGTTCTAGAATGTTTGATAGTGATTTGGAGTGGTTGGGTGAGTGGAGCGTGTTGTTCTGATGGCGTTGGATTTATGTATGATTATAAAACCAACTTTGAAAGTTGAAACTGTTAAATTATATTTGCTATGATTACATTCTTTCAGTTTACGATGCTGAAGACATATATCAGAGACGCTAATGTAGGTAGGTATCATGTGACTGGTGTAGGTTCGTGTCTGGTGGTGTGGACGGCAGGTGAATATTATAACTATGTTCGTTTTCGGCGGTGTAGAGGTGATACTTTATGAGGTTTAGGTTTTTTTCCGGGAGATGGAAGAAAACTGGGGGTGGGATGTTTGAATTGTGTGGTTGGGGTCTTCGGAACCGAGTTGGTGGATGATTGTAGAGATTGTGAGAAAAGAGGTGTGTGTATGGGTTGAATTGAGAAGTGAGAGAAGTGCGGTGATTTTTGTTATTTCTAAATAGCGATGTGGATATATACCAAGGCGTTTTCTTTTGGGGTCGGGGGGGGTTCGAATTATTACGGTATCATCGAAATATACTGACGATCATCATTGGTCTTTTGTAAAAATATTGTTATTTTAAAGCTGGGAAACTGTTTCAAGCAATGTCGCATTTTTGTTTGAATTTCATGATGCGAACCCCGAGACGAGGAGGGGGGGGCTAGGATCCCTAATATATTAGATTCCTTGATTGTTCTTTTCATTAGGATGAAATTTAAATAAGTTTTCGCGTATATGGGCTTTCATAATTTATATTTCGTAACATTTGACATAGAGGATTTATATTGTATAAGTAGAGGTGGTGCGCAGCGGGAGAGGAGTGAAATAGTTTGGATTCTATTTTGCATAGATGGATCATAGTTTCTGTACGTTGTGTTTTACAATGTGTTAGTGAGTCGGGTTTGGCTGAGAGATGTCTAATGAGAGAGTAGTGTAGGTTTTTGTGAGTGAGTATGATATGTTGATTGGTGATGTTGCAGTCATGTATTGAATTTATTCTTTTTTATTGTTTGTAAGCGGAGTGTGTTGTCGTGTATATAAACGTGTGTTATATGTAAAAAATTTGGTTTATATTAGAGGTGGGTGACGGGTTTTTCCTTTATTGCTGCTATGTTGTGGGTTGTATTTATAGACTGTTTTATCAAACCGGTTAGTGGCGATGGGGGTGTTGGTGTACTGATTGTGGGGTGAGTGCGAGGGTTGTGAGAAGAGAATGTTATTTTTTGGCCTAGTGATTTCTTCAGGATTACTCTGGGATAGATCTCCGCTATTGCTGTTTTGGTGTTTCCGTTATTTGAGTGGTGTTTGCGTGTGAGTGTGTGTGTTGGGGTTGGCTACAAGGGAGTGTCTTGTAACCATTGTATTGAAAGAGTTAGGTAGGAAGCAGAGAGGTGTAGTAGATATTTTGTTGATAATGGTTTTGAGGAAGTTCAACAAATTTTTTGAGAAGGAAGGGTATTGTTAGAACAGTGTCAATGAAATATAAATGTGCGTAACATGCTAATGTTCGTATGTAAACAATGGGTTTGGTATATTAATTAATGATTCAAGATAAGACTTTTTATTTTAAATATATAAGTAGTATTAGACAAACGTATATGTTGCAGAAAGGTTATTAACAAATTTCCTGACTTGGATATTAGTCTTTATTTTCATTCTCTTTATGTTCCCAGTGCATGCGGACGCTTCTTATTGTTTTGTATTTGAAAATTCTATTTTTAAATTATTTTTTGACTGGGTGGGGATACGTCGACCAATATCCATTAAAGGTATATGTCGAATTTCAACTTTACTACTGGTGAGAAACTGGATACCTATGGACGCCTTATATTAGTTTAGCATACCGGCATCGAGTCGGCCACCGATGTTCGCATGCTATTGGATTGTGAAAGTTAACCAAAGTTTGCCGTTTAAAGGGTCAGATATATTAATTGCTATTAATTAATAAGTTTTAATGTCATATCGTCAATTTATCATTGTTAATTAGTATTCGAATAATTTATAAGACTAGTAGTAAAAGGCAATAAGAAGTAAGGTGGCCAATAACAAGTGCCGAGTTTTTGTTGATATGCGATGGACCAATGTCTATAGCTGCTGCGCTTAGTATTAACTTGAAACAAACAGTAAATGAATCGATAAAAAAGCAAGTCGATTAATATACGTCGGCGGGTAAACCAAAAAAAGAACACAAAAAAAGAGAAAATAATGTGAAAAAAAGAAACATAAATAGAAAAAAGGAAATCGGAAAACGGGCTTATTGATTTGTATTTATTTTCTAGTTGCCGGAGGTGTTTTTTCTTCTTTGTTGTATCATAGTAAATAAAACACGCTCCTTGGGGTCACAATATAAATGATTATACGAATCCTAAGAAGGCCAACCGACAAAATTGTAAATGTTGACAGGCTCGGTTTATTGAGCCTTTCATGGACCGACTTGAAGGGCAATTACCGTCCAGCCCTATCACCGGCTTAGAGCAGATTCACATTTAACATGAATTATAATATTTTGAAATTTGAAAATCCGAGATTGTGTTCTCGCCGGTTTCATGACTTTCAATGTAACGAAGTGCATTCCTGAAACGGCGTAGTGCCCAGTAATGAAACGTGTGTTCCCGACGAGTGATACATGGGCAGGGGTCCCGGACAATAAATGGAATTTGAAGAGATCAGGTTATTGAAGTTGGTTTACGTAGACGTCAAGGACGATGGTTAATAGAGATTATCCTGGTGATTTCAACTGTTATATTTCGTAGGATATTTGAACACAACTAGAATGCCCGGAAAGTTGGATAAATTTTGATCACAAGCAAAATAATTTGCTGTATAGGAGATGAGAGAGGGGCAGTGAAGCTGAGGTTACGAGCATCTGATATATTATTTCGTCGCGTTCCTTTCTCTGCCGTCACACTAGTAAACGCAAATGACATCGATGGCTGTCTGGATGGGGTCAGTTACGCTTTGTGCTTGACTGTATACGATTCACTCTAACGACATTTGCAAGAAAGGTCCCCAAATATTATAAACTGTTTTTATGCTATGATTATTTCTGACAACAGTTTTTGACATTTCTTGATTTTGCTAACTAAGATTTCGTTTTATTCCTGAGCAATATGTGACACATATTCTGATTTTTTAATCTGTCTATGTTTAAGTCATTAATGTACTATGGCATGAAGGAAATGGTTTGTGACAAATAGAGATGTGACAATTCAGATTAGAATGTAATATTGGGGAATTTAGATCCTGATGGATACTCATACTTGGGTCTGACCGACCCTACACTGTTATCTAAAAGCTTAACTATACAGGCAGTCACATGGGACGTGTTAAGTCGTCTGACCGCCATATGTTCATTGTCGGATCTGCGGAATTTATCTAAATTTTGCGATGTCTTTCTTCCTTCACAGTGCTGAATTTATGAATCTAACCCGTATTAAGGATGAATTTAGTGGATATTGTGGGCTTGTGGTTGGGTTGTTTATGTGATGCTGAGCTAAACCGGATAAACAGTTCATTTATCTGAAATACCAACTGTAGTCAGTCCGTCCGGATTCTTGAATTACCATTTGTTTGCGCATCTGTTGCATTTTTGACTCGATGAGAGAAAATTAATTTGTCTGTAGAACCGTTATGCCTTAAGACCAATCGTGACTCAGACCTATCTTATGTTTAAAGAACCAATTTGTAAATCATGTTTTCGTTAGATCTGTTGCATTTTTGGTCTTACAGTCCAATGACCATAAATGTTAACATCGGCTAGTTGTGACAACAGCTACTTGCCACATAAACTATTTCGTGAACTTCCACTGGTCGTGATAATCGGTCGAAATTAATTTTGCTTTAATTAAAATATCCGTCGATCATCAAGTAATTAGAATGTGAGTGTTGTCAGTTGGTCCTTACTCAATTACCTTTTGTGCCTCTCGGACGTACATATAAGTGAAGTGCTTCCGCACGCATCGAAATTATTGGAACGACCCCGTTATCAGTGACGTTGGCTGATACCTTCCTGTTTTTAAGAGAGACTCTCACATTATTTAAAGTTCTTGGCTTGTTCTTATATTGTCTACTTTGTTATTATCAGTGTAATTTTATGTGCCCCCTTATTTTTATAAGTGCTGTTTTCTTACATCCTTTATGTTTGTTTTAGATTATCTGTATTGTTAATAGGTTTACTTAATTAATGTGTACATTATGTCTTATATATATTATGATTATGTTTATCGGATTTATGTAAAAGCATCTTATTATTTTATGAAGAGTGCTATCGAGTGGCTTATAATAAATAATATTAATGAAATAGTTTATCAATGCATTTATATTTGTGATATAAATGTTTATGACACACCTTTCGCGAGAACATCGCGTTATGTCAATGAATTAAATTTAATGATCTTTTAGCTACAAAACAAGTACGTTACAAAGGCATTATTATTTCTGTTGTGAATAATGGAATGTACTATGCTACTCAAAAAGTAGATTGAATTAGTCCGACACAATTCTTTTTTAAAAGAAAAAAATAAAATGTACAAAATAAATGTCATCATGGCAATTGTTTAGATTGACCAGTTCCTGCGTTGTCCATTATGTTTAATCTTGAATATTTGTCTTCTATATTATGAATCTACTTTTGTAGTCATTTTTTTAATTGTTTGTTCAAATTAAATGATCCCGGTAAATTGAATTTAGGGGGCCCGTATTGTTATTTGTATTTTATTTTATCCTCCTCACTGTTTGTGCCATGTGAGGTGTAAAGTCGTCCTATCTTTTACCGATTCTATATTGCCTTATTGAAGTCGTTCGCCGTCTCATTGTTGTGTTTTTTTTGTTTTTTATATGGTGGTTCCAGTATTTATTCTGGAGTTCTTTGTAACACCCCTAGAATGTGCCAGCTTTTTAAATTATCTTCAGAAACTGTATATGTGATGCAGCTTATACTCAACTTTTCATTTGCATTATTTTTGTCAACATTGCTTTTCTTCAGGGCACACGATGTCATTATAGTACATGTAGGTTCCGTAACCGTTTACACATTCTGCTGGGGTTTTATTCATTTTACATTGACACCAAACAAATTCGCGATTATTGTCATATGGGCATTGTTTCTTTTAATTAAAAGTGGATAATTTATTTTCAAAGGCTGTACAGAAGTGTGAAAAGTCACTACATTCTTGAAAATTTTGCGGAATCCTTCATAAGGAGTCGCTAATTAAGCTTTGAAAAGGCATTTCGGTCTTGATCAAAATTATCTATTCAATAATATTCTTTATTTCTTTGGCAGATGTTCAACCACTACATTTGTGCCTAAAACCGAGCCTTATAAACTCGTCTTGTATGTTTTGTTATTGTTATGTGTCGTGCCGAAGATTGTTGCTTAGTTGTTCAGCCCATTTGACAGTATTTATGAAGAGGGCAAAATAATGAAATAACAATGCATTAAAACCAATGATATTAGATTTATTCCCAATTTGTGTGATTACATCCTTATTTTATTTATTACGCATGGTTGGCAGTATATGACTCCTTTATTTTTTTGTACGTAATTGTTTTACTTTAAATGTGGTTTTGGAAGTTGTTTCGTCTTTTAGGCTCTGAATTCTCATTGTTCGGTTATTGCTGTTACTTATTTTAATGAAAAAGTAGAATTAATTGCAATTAAGGAACAGTTCCTCAGAATTGTTGTAGAAAAGGACTTCTTTCCGCAACATTGTTTAGAGTTACGTTTAAACGCTATTTCAGAGTCAATTATATCTTTGTGATACAACTTATGTATTGATGAATTTATATTTCACATCCGGTAAGTTAGCTGCTTTCTGCCTTTTTTTTTAGTCTTAGAAATGCGTATATATACATATATGCATTGTGTAAAAGCTCGTCCTATAGGTGAGCGTATTGTGAAGTCGTCGAATCGTTTCTATGTTTGTTTGATTTTTGTTTTGTGGACCGTGTTTTTGTAGTCGTTGGGGGTTGCGTATTGACGGCTTTCCTTGTTTCTTATAGTATCGTCTAACGTTGCATTTCGCTTGCATATTTCTAACATAAGTTTTCAATTATACTGAAATTCTCAGCGATTAAAGTAACAAATGTTTGGTCTGCTTTACCTAAGCTTAAGAAACACTTTTTATCATTAAAGTAAGATGTACAACTCACCTTACTAGAAGTTTTGCTTCAGACGTAAGATGACTTAGTTTGGGAGAAACATTGTGATATATTAGTGGAGCATTTATGCCGTTTTATTTGATGACTCTAATGATTAAGTTTTTTGTTCGTCGTTAAGTTATAGTATTTAAAGATAGATATTTTGGAGAAAATTGCCCAGCTTTAAGATTTATTCGTAATCGATCAGTAATAAGATGTGTTGCCACCCCACGTTCAAAATAGTATTGGTATGTACATTGTAAAAAAGTTTATAAGAAAATAATATCTGTCTACTTAATAAACTTTGTCGAAAAAAAATCTCTAATAATCAAAAATTCAAGGCTTTAGTTATATCTGTTGCACTTTAATGATTAACATATTTTAAACAAAGTCAAATAATTTATTTGTTTCTTTACTTTCTTGTTATATTGCCTAACCCTTAATTCTTCTTATTGACATGCATTCCTTCAGATTCTTTTTTTTATTTGTCCTATAAAATGTAGAAAAATGTTTATAATAATGCCATGACCAGACAGATAACCAACATGGAATCTGAAGGAGTTTCAATCATTTCATTAAGTACTGTGAAAAACAATGCATTAAGTACAGTCAAAAACAGTGCATTAAGTACAGTCAAAAACAATGCATTAAGTACAGTGAAAAACAATGCATTAAGTACAGTGAAAAACAATGCATTAAGTACAGTGAAAAACAATGAAATATAACTTGAAGGTATTTAAAAATAATAAAGAAAATGAGGTAGCAGGTTTTCATCAGAATATTCGCTGACACGGCCAAATGTGTTTACCAGTATTAACAACAGTCATCGCCTATTGGGCTCACGGCCGACTTCTTTTCTTATTTCTAAAGTCAAACACATGAGAGGAAGAATATTATAGTATAGTGTACTCCAAAAAAAACATTATTTTAAGATAAATTCTAATTTCATATTTGACCTTTATATTTGACAGTCAATGTCGTTCAAAGGTCATTGATACATTTTAATTGATCACGACTAAGTTTTGTCATAATTGTTCTTTTGTCCAAGAATGACTCCATAAATCCTTAAATAACACAGTTATATCAATTTAAGCATTTTAATTATTTGATATTGAAAATTAAGTTAAATTATTAAAAGGTGAAGGTCATTTATAAATTTATAAATATTGATCGAAGTCATAGCCAATTTTAGCATAAATCAAGCAAAATTCATTAATTTGACTTTAAAGATTAAGGTCACTGAAGAGTGAATGTCATAATCAATTTAATGTTCTTGGAAGTCTTGTCAAAAGTATTGTTGTGTCCAAGTATGAAGACAATACATAAACATAGTTATAGCCAATTATAGCAAAAATCAAGCAAAATTCAAACAATTGGCCTTGAAGGTCAAGGTTATTTATGAATCAAGGTCAAGTTCAGTCTAATCCACTTGAAAGTATTCTTTATAGGGTTGGTGTTTCAAAGTATGAAGACAATGCATTTAGAAATATATAAAAAAATACCATCGTTAAAGTAACTGGACGACAACGGCAAGGACAACCTATCGAAAAAATCAAAAGAACTTCTATATTTATATTTATAACAAATATCCGTTCGTGAACTTTGAGAAAAATACATAAAACATTTATTTACTTCAGTAAGGAATGGAAGAAGATTCCCAAACTTCCGAATAAAATGATAGGTATATTGAAATTTCTTTGTTTAGAAATATATATATGAATGTAAAGCAGATTAGTATTTGACATGTTGCAGGTAAACAATGATGCCACCATTCCATGTGTATTGCTCATTTAATAAACCATGTTTAGTAATGAAAGCCTTAAGGAAATATACAATAATCAGATTGTATCAAATAAAAACGACAGATGAACGGATCTTTTGTCTAATTAATTAAATTAGTTTTAAAGAGGGCTGATATTTCTGTTTCTTACATTTATTTTGATTTATTTGGACATTGATTCCATTGGAGAAAGTGATTAAACAGGTATTAAGTTTGAATTAATTATTGATATGGAATTTTAAAGGTTATTTTATAATATGAAGTATTCTAATTTTTCCTATTGTAATTTATTGCTAATGACAGGAAGTTCAATGTACCAAGTAATATTGCTTAGTTATATTGTTTTTATCATTGTTTTTTCTATCTTATTTGGTTTAAACATATTTATTTAAGCTCGATTGCGAAACAAGTTCTTGCAACTTATATTAATCACTTTCGAGTCCGCTTCCTGGAACCAACCAGTACTGGTGTCATATGGAGAAATATGGTCGTAACCCGAGTAGGGCTCGAACCCATGATCTCTGGGTTGAGAGGCAGACACCTTAACCACTAGGCCACCGCTCCCCTTATCTTATTTTCATGATGTTTTTAAAACGTGTTTATGGTTTAAATCTGAATCTTGTTTACGGTACATCAACTATTATACGGCGGATACTGTGTTTGAATGATTTAACTCTACCCGCATTGAATTGGTTACAATTAACATTACACAATTTGTAAAACAATATAAAATACAAAATGTTTTACACATGGCACTCAATTGTTAGGTTAAACGTTTCGTTTTGTTTTGAATATGAAAGGAGACTAGCTTTGATATTTATTTATCTCATAATAAATTAGTCTCAATATATTTTTTTTGCACGACATTTTTTAATCTTGTACATTTTGATAACAAAAAAAAAAAAAAAAAAAATAAAACAAAAATGTCCCAAAACGGCAAAGTTAAAAAGAACACAGGCTCAGTTTGACCAAGCCTGTTCATGGGCGGTAACGGTTACTGCAAGCTATCGTTCACCTACCCTAGCACCGGCTTGAGCACAATTAAACATTTTAAAATGAAATGGTAAATTAATTAATAACTGCAAATGTGCATATATGGTCGAAATTACTGCAACCAAATATGTAAACATGAACACTTTGTGTTGATATAATCATTGTTTGAAAAGTTATGAATCCTCGACAATCAGTCAAGTGACTAACACCAAGCTTCCCGAAGCCGGCATATTATAAAAAAACTGAGTCAAAATTTCTTGTTTTATGATTTCTGTGAATCCATACTAGTCACTAGGTCGAGAGTGGTAAAAAGTTAATATGGGAAATATATTAACCAATACATTAAAAACAATAAGACAAGCGAAGCATAAGATGAGACCTAAACTTTCTATAAATATTTCTGCTTTACAAAATAACAAAGGAAGGGAGACATACAATGGTCGCAAATATGTACATGATTTTATACCGATGTGGGACACTGTTGAAATAAGTGGTTGCTTTTATCAAATGGTACTTTTCTGTTGCGAAAGTTTAACTTCACATTTAGACTCATTGTTATACAGAATTTCGGTCAATTTGAGCGATAACTTCTCTGAGGATTTAAAGCATGGGTCAGACAGAAGATGACAGCGTCAATAGAAAGCAGAGACTGTTACTCTGTCCACTGATGCTGTTTTACAATAACTCTCATTACTCTTTGTAATTGACTGTTTCGTCGTCTTTCCACGTTATCATATAGAGATACATTCTTAATCTTGTTTGACGTTAAGGCATTATCAAGGGACTTGTCTGTAAAAACACTTTAATTGAAAATGAAAATTGACTTATAAGAAACATTTCAAAAAACAACAACAACAACAAACAAAAACTAAACTAATAAGAAAGGTCAGACGCAAACATTAAATGCTGTGGAGTACACACAAACATATTTCATCTCAGGGTATTGTATGATGTAATAAATAGAAAAGAAATTTGCGCTATTACGGATTAACATAGTATGATGCTTTTTGGATTAATTTGAATGATAGCATAAAAGAATTTATACTTAAAGATCCTGTATGTTTTGTGATCGATATTGTTATTGTGTGTATACCACACTTGCAAAAAAATATATCTGTATATAATTATGCAAATAAAACAATTTTCAAACATCGAAGAATATGTAAAATGTGTACTGCAAATATTTGTGCACATTATATTTAATCAATAAATTACATGCATTCATTTCTTATTGGAAAATAAATTTGACTTAGAATTTATAGAAAATAAATTTCTTATTACCTCCTTTTATTTACATGAAATGTTAAATTGGGTTATATCTTTATAAAAAAAACATGCTTATTGGAACTTACAACATTGACAAATCTTATTTTAAGCATCATATTTATGAAATAAAACCCTGAAAAAATTGTGTAACAGGATCTTGGTATTATTATAATCATTACACGTTTAAATTATATAACATAACATACCTTATAAATGCTTGCCAATAGAAAAAAGCTCTTTCAAAAGATGTTTTACGTTGTTACGTACTATTACTATAAGTCTATCAGATGGTCAATGTATTAATGTTTTCACCTAGCATGCTAATGAACTGTCTATGTTTCTTGTTATAAAAACGTCTTTGTTTTAGAAACTCTTCAAAACTGTTAATTGATTGCAAGTGAATCCTATAAAGTTGTCCACAAGATAACTACATATATTTACGCAATTATCTACGTTACGTCTTACCGCGCTATTTGACGTCAACGTCACTTCTGATGTATGTTGTTATTGTTGATATATTACTATTGAGATTTTGTACACATTGAATCGAGAGTCAATACAGATCGAACATACACAACGCCTTTGTATTATTACTTCAAATATACGAAATCACTTCCACAAAAGTGACGAAATGTATATAAAGTGCCTATTAAATTCATTGTTTTTTTCAATGGTAAATCGACCAGATATATAATCAGATTTTCAAGTTGATATCTTTAATAACTTTCTGTAAGAATTATTACATAATGTAAGATTTATTCAGATTTATAAAGAGAAAGAAGGTGAAGTCAAAAATGACTTTTCAAATTTTTTGCTATATCTTTAACAATAGCGCTCCGACTTATAAATGGAAGTAATAGCAATCAATTGTTTGTTTGCCGATTAATTAGCATGGGTGTGAAGCGTTTGATATAACTAAAACAGTGTACTTCCGTGAACATTTAGAAAACCGCGATATCTAAACCATTTAATTATATCAACTTAACAAAGAACATTTTAAAAACATAACTTTGTTTTTAATGCTCTGACTAATGTACTTGAAAGTAAATAAATATGTTATTTGTCACAAAGGTAAATGGTTTGTGAAAAGACAAAATGTCACTGAATTCAGTGATAGCAATTATAAAGTTAATTTACATGTAGATTATTAAATGTAATAAATATAAATGTTAATTATATAATTCTTTGTAAGAGATTGGATGGGAATATATCAAGGCATATAGATTAATTGTATGCTGTTTGTACTACAATGTACTATGTTACAATAACGTAACTACATGTATTTATATTGTAAACAACTATATAAAATGAGTTTATTCTTTAACATGCCTATGGTATGTCCTCCGATCTTAGTACTCTGGACTGACATAATTGAATGTTTCAGATAAATGGGTGTCACTGTTATAAAGCGTTCACAGCCCCTCAAACATCGAAAACGAAAGTAAAAAGGCGTACGTTGAGTTCACCAGAGGTAATGTTTCATCTTATTTCTCCATGAGAAATGAATACAAAGTATTTTGAATACAAAGTATTTTGACTTCCATACAAAATACTAAATCACTTTATCTGCCAAAAAGCAACAGAAGAAAGGAGGGGTCAGGGAACTGACCAATGAGTAACGTTTTGGAATAGAGGTTACCCTAAAAAGATTAAGGGAAATAAGAAGAAAAGGATTTCAGAAGGATAATCGGCCTTTAACATTTTATTGGAAAGGATAAGTTAAGAAATAACAGAAATAACTACTCTCTACCAATTCTTGAAATTTTGCATAACCACTCACACAAAAGTCAGCTGCATAAAAATAAAAAAAATCATACCTTACTTACCTTGATTGTAAATTACCTTCCCTTGAAATAAAACATTAAAATTCCGGTGCAGATCTTTCTAAACTGAGCTTTGTGTCCTATTTTTTATTATTTATTTAAACAATTCTGCAACTGCAGCACACGACTTTAAGTCAACTTTCATTAGGTGGATACATGCTTATCTGTATTCTATTATTGAGTTGTAATAAAATCCATTTTAATCTCCCCCAAGAGATATTTTTAATATACTTTTAATTTTAAATTCATGCTGACATAAAAAATATAGTTTTAATGAAACGTAATTATGCCTATTACATTGCAATGTCTTTTAAATGTCATATAATCTAAATAATGATAATTAAAGTATAAATACTAAATTGGAAATTTAAAAGTGTAAAAGGCGATATTGCCAGATGCATGTTACAGATAAGCTAAAGAATTACAGAAATAAAAACATCATTAAAACCAATATTTGTAGTTTTATTGTACTATTTTCTTCAAACTGTTAAAAGATTACTGACGCAAAGTTGTAGTTTTTAGCACATAAATGTAAGTAATGTGCAGTACCATTTCAAACTTATTTTAAGTTATTAAAACTTCATTTATTTTAATCGACAATATAAGGTTTTTCTGGATTGAACACATTGATTTGGTTTTAAAAATCTGGATAAATTGTGATCCCTCGGAAGCATTTATCGCATCAAAAGTACATGAAAATTGCAGACTCGGTTTGATTAACACTGAACATGGGAGATAATAATAATGTGCAACATCCTTACGCCCCCTAGCACCAGCTTGTGTGGTACTCAATCTTCAACACTTAAAAGTGTTGGAATCAATGTTCCCGAAGGACAAGAAAAATAAACAACACTAAAGTAAAGTACGGGGCAACTTTTTACACCTACTACATAGCACTTGACACCTGCTTTTGTGAAGAACACATGTATGAACATCTGGATAAAGTGTGATCCTTCGGAAGCATTAATCACAACAAAATTACATGAAACTCTAAATCTAAACTAAAATTTAGTCTAAACCATTATTTATCGTTTTCAGCTACACAACTATTTGCTTCTTATATCAAACTGTCATGATTCATAATATTATTTTTACAAACATCAGAGCAAGTATGTAAACATTGTAGCATTAGCATGGGTATGACGCATGATACTCTTTATAAACTGTGGCATAATTTTATGTTCCCATTTAAATAACCCGCAATAAATCAAAATAATTAAACAAATGCTTTACGGATTATAAAGCACCGTGTCTCATCATAAATAATAACATTAATTTTCACCTCAGATAAACAGATGTGATTAATGTTAGCCACATAAATAATACAAGAATGTAACTTCTGTATTCGATTTTAATTTAAAATTCTTGTTAATGGCATTTTATGTTTTTACCTTTTTATTTTTCGATGGGTAATAGTTTTTACAGCAAATATACCTCCGCTTACTTTACCATTTGAAACCGTAATCAAAATACTGGCATATTGGGATATTGTCATTTTGAAGTCATTTTCTTAGACATTCTTAACATTTTCATGATGTTAGGATATCTCTAAAGGGGCATGACTGTAACTATGTTGTAATTGAAAAAAAAAATAGAATTAAATATGCAGTCAAGGACCAGTCCCACTAAGGAATTGTTTTAGAAAGTAAATCTTTGTAGTAGAAAATTACCTAAAAAAGATATGTTGTAAACAGTTTTTTAAGATGAAATATGATATTTATAAATCGTGAGTTTGTTAAACAGTGTATTAATAGGCACGTTTTTAACATAGGCAACGGTGCATACAATGTATTATTGATTAAAAACGAGCTAAAGTTATAGAATATACCATGAATGGAAAAAATGATTTTTTTTCCACAGTCTGCCCTAACTATATTCCAGTGATACACGAAACTACAGTAACAGGCCACAAAGGAAAGACACATAATCATAGAAACTGACAATAAAATCGGATAAATTTCGTTGCTCTCGATGTATCTTCTTTTTTCCAGAATGTTCTTTTCATATGAATTATATCATATGCCAATCGATGTACATATCTTATACTCATACTCAATGATAAAATCGTGGATACAATTACAAAGAAATATCGTGTGAGCTTAACAAAAGTACGATGATGAAAAGTCGAAACCACGATGGTGAAATGTCGAAAGTACAATGATGAAAATACCAAATCATATCGAATTTCACAATCATGGTTTATTTCGACTAACGTACCTTTGACTTTTCACTACCGTAACTTCGTGTTTTCATTGTTTCGAGTAATGTCTGTGTGTGTGGTGATGGCCATAACTGGACACCGTATGACTTTGAATACCACACTTCTCAACATATAATAATTATACAGAACACAAATTAGCATTATGATGACAGACTTTGCTTGAAACATTAGTTTGGATTTGTAGGCCCATAAATATGCATTTATCATCCTTTCATCCTTGTTACATTTTCCCCCAAAAATTGGAAACGAAAAGAAAAGAAAAAAAAACACCCCCGCAATCCCCCCCCCAAAAGTAACAACAACACACACACCACACGGTCATCAAATAAACAGGAGAATAGGGGTCATTTTGTCGTGAGTGCAGCTTAAACAGCAGTTATTTTTCTCGACTTTCGCAATGAATAATAGATGTAATTGTTGCCAATCATGAAACATAATAAAATTTATACATGATATGTTTCTGTATTTCTAAGATTTAAATGAAAAAAATATGATACACATTTAATCATAATACTTACTTTGCTTATCTTAACAAAATTAATTATCGTGCATCCTAACGACGTTATAAATCGGTTGCTTTGATTTTTCCACCGTTTAGGGCATGACTTATTGACATGTCCGGGTCCGTACTCTCAGGGCTAAATAGGGCGGATGAACCCTTTTTAAACTTAGAACAGACTGAAATTTTACGGGTCATCCAATCTAACACTGAGCTACCAATTAAGAAAGTAGACTGCCTGCACATTAGAGGGTACAAATAATGATTCATTTTCGTTTTAACTTTGAAATGAGATTGATAATATAAAAGTTACTTTTGAGACCTTAAGTTAAAATCTTAAAATTGATTTAGATATTTTAAATACCATTTAAAGAATCGTCTATGTATGTATTTATATAATCATTGTGCTGCACAAATAACGTTTTTTTATATATTCGTGTTGAAAGACGCTATAGTTTCATATTTATGCTCGTAGTAGAATGTCGTTATTTATCGCACTTATGCCATTTCGTTATATTGTAACATGAAATTTACTTAGCTTTTATTTGCCGGAGAATATGAAGTTAAGTAATCTACAGTTGTAATTACAGAAAACCTTTTGTTAAAATGTTTCTTGATCGTTTTACACAATTTGTCTTCGATGCTATGTAAAACATTTTAATATCTATGATAAAAGTAATTCATGAATTACCCAGGCATCGAAATCGGAATCCCAAAAGATACGTTTTTTTTGGGGTATTTATGGAATTAATTTTATTTAGCCCTTCATAAAAAATTTCCTTTATGAAAAGG
>NW_026865785.1:0-29801 GCF_026571515.1 Ruditapes philippinarum | reverse complement strand
GTGGTTTGGAACAAATTTACTTTTGCTGTGTTCTTTGTAATTGGACTAGTGACAGCTCCAAGTATGTATGAATATCAGGAATCAGTACAAGAGATGTTCCAAATCGACTCATGGCGTTGTATGGTTGAGAATAATGCTGTTGTATCAGAAATGACACGACCTCTTGTACCGTGTACCTTTTGTAGCACTCTAAATTCTATATCTGTAGAATACGCTATTTCCTTGAATGACTTTCGCACAAAATACGCTTACTCAAGTGTTCCTGTTTTAATAAAGAACGCAACACATAACTGGTCTGCTATGGACATATTTAGTTATCAATATCTTAAGGATTTGTACACTGACACTGAAGGAGCATTAAAATCTGTGGATGAAGAATGCCAGTTTTTTCATTACAATACGGACTTTGAAAATCTTACAGAAGTTTTTAATATGTCAGATGCACGTGCGAATTTTGCAGAAGGGGAAAAACCTTGGTATATTGGATGGTAAAACGTTGTGTTTAATTAAAAGCTGTCACATGTTTTGTATATGAGCCGCGTCATGAAAAAACCAACATAATAGGTTTGCGACCAGCATGGATCCAGAGTTGTTGGTTTTGTCATGGCACGGCTCATATATTTTAAGCAAAAACTCTTTATTCTAATATTTTGGAACTACTTCTTATTGTTCTTTTCACACTAGTTCATATATGGTCAAGGTAACATACTGGAGCCAAGAGTGATTAGCCTTTACTTACATTATAGAGCCAGGCCGACCTCCATATCCCTGCTATATACTGTTGGCCGAAATTTCCAAAATTGATATTGGCCAGTTTCAAAAATCTAAACTTAACAAGTCTATTAAAGTCAATTAAAAGGTTAAAAGAATCTTATACTAGTTAAGTTTTTGTGCCCCCACGTTAGTGGCGGGCATTTAGATTTACCCTTGTCCGTCCGTCCGTCCGTCCGTCCGTCCGTCCGTCCTTCCGTCCGTCCTTCCGTCCGTCCTTCCGTCCGTCCGTCCGTCCGTTCACTTTTGTGTCGCACGTAACTCAAAAAGTATTTGACCTAGAGTCATGAAACTTTACAGGAATGTTGATCAGCATGTGAAGTTGTGCACCTGGGTATTTTCGTCTGGATATTTTTAGTATTTTCAGAGTTATTGCCCTTGACTTAGTAAAATTTTGCAATTTTCAACTTGTGTCGCATGTAACTCAAAAAGTATTTGACCTAGAGTCATGAAACTTAACCGGAATGTTGATCAGCATATGTAGTTGTGCACCTGGGTATTTTTGTGTGGATATTTTTAGTATTTTCAGAGTTATTACCCTTGACTTAGTAAAATTTTGCAATTTTCAACTTGTGTCGCATGTAACTCAAAAAGTATTTGACCTAGAGTCATGAAACTTTACAGGAATGTTGATCAGCATGTGTAGTTGTGCACCTGGGTATTTTTGTGTGGATATTTTTAGTATTTTCAGAGTTATTGCCCTTGACTTAGTAAAATTTTGCAATTTTCAACTTGTGTGGCACGTAACTAAAAAAGTATTTGACTTAGAGTCATGAAACTTTACAGGAATGTTGATCAGCATGTGTAGTTGTGCACCTGGGTATTTTCGTCTGGATGTTTTTTGTATTTTTAGAGTTATTGCCCTTTACTTAGTAAAATTTTGCAATTTTCAACATGTGTCGCACGTAACTCAAAAAGTATTTGACCTAGAGTCATGAAACTTTATAGGAATGTTGATCAGCATGTGCAGTTGTGCACCAGGTATTTTCGTCTGGATTTATTTAGTATTTTTAGAGCTATTGCCCTTCACTTAGAAATTTTTTGCAATTTTCAACTTGTGTCGCAAGTTACTCAAAAAGGATTTGACATATTCATTAAACCTTACGGGCAGATTGCTCAGCATATTTAGATTTGCACCTGGGGTTTCGCTTGTGGATTTATCCAGTATTTGTAGAGTTATTTCCCTTGACTTAGTAAAAAGATTGACAGAACAGTGGCGCGGTGGGGGCACCCGTGTCCTATGGACACATTTCTAGTTTTAGTTTTTTTTTTTTGTATTTTTGAACATTTGTTATAAATATAATAATAATAATATTTAATATAATACATGTATTTAAAATACTTTCTAAGCTTTATTTGAACCGATTATGACATTTACTATCCTTCTTGTGGAATAATTTTTAAATTAAATTTAGATTATATTAGTAAGTAAAATGTTATTACTTATAGAAAAGAAAAATGAGTGAAAAAATAATTACATAGAAAATTGAGTAAAATATCATTACATAGAAGAAATTGAGTAAAATGTTATTACATAGAAAATTGAGTAAATTTTTTATTACATAGAAAATTGAATAAAATGTTATTACATATTAGGAAATTAAGTAAAATGTTATTACATCGAAATTTTTCACACACACACGCACCCACACGCACGCACGCACGCACACTTTTTTGAATCATTTATATTTTGTAGTTATTATTTATATTGGCAACAATGCTACTTCTTACATTCTTCAATGACAAACAATTTATTCCTCTAAAAATCATTTTACAGTAATCAATGAAGAAAACATAAAAGTGCATCCAGTATTGGACAGAAGTCATCAGTTGAGATGGATTCCTGGAGATGAAAATTAATATCTTTGTATCGTAAATTAGCCCAAGAAATCATATCATATTTGATAAAAGACAATGTATCAACCACACTGATAAACTAAGTGAAAATGTCAAAATTACAAATGTGAATTAATGGGCTGCTCATGACGAGAACGAAAATAGTTAAAGTACATAATATTATGAATCATTTTATACTTTTATAGACAGATATTTTGATATTTCAATAGACATACCAATTCGGAGACACCAAATTAATATTAGGGCTATTTTCGCTGCATCAAAGACAATATGATGTAAAATCGTATTTTTGTCCCCACAAAAATTGCAAAACTGTCCAAATAAATGTATCATTGACAGAACCATCAATCGGGGACTGCATTCCAAATTGATTGCTAGCTGCCAGCGTTTTTATATTACATTGAATAAAGTAGTTTAATTGTGAACAATTTAGCGATTTATCAACATTAGAATTAATATGAATAAATCAATTTGTATATCGTTTCAGGCATTGGCATTAAGACACATCAAAGGCATATTTAGCGAACGCAATCGTTCACGTAAATTAAACGGTTATTTTGAAAGGCGGCTTATGATTTCATTATTATATTTGCGCTTTTAAGGTATTAAAAACAAATATTATTGTTAAATGAATACCGCCAATGTATAGATCGCTCCTCTAATGTTGGGCTTTCATTGGACAACATCTCGAAGATTATAAAAATCTGGAAAAAAATTGTCCAGTGTCAAGTGCGTCAGTCTTAATTAATTTTAATGTTTAATTATTGCATCACCACTAAACCTACACGTTGGAAAAATGAACCTTTGATTGTACTATGTAGATTTAAATTATATAAGTTTATGATTTGATATGATATGATAAGCGAATGAATCGCTTGTTATGTAACATTAAATAAATGCATTCATGTCATGAAAAGTTAAGATTTTCTACGCGTGTGAATATTTTATTGTGAGGATAATGTATTCGTTTAAATATGTCCCCTTAGAATTACTTGACTTTGATTTTTATGACATAAGAAATATAATCATCTATTTTACATGCATATGCGCTATTTATTGCTTCATTTCCATCTACTCATTTGAGCCATGACACGAAAAGCATTGTGAATTAAATCCAGTACTCATTTGCAATGATTTTCACACAAAAAAATGCAATTCCATTGTATGAATTTCCCGCAGGAGCATTCAATTTATATGTATCACATTACTCGTATAAAATAGGAATGTCGATTAATTAATTGTTTGTAAGCAAATAAGGATATGCGTAGAACATAAGTCGTTGCTATGTTTGCCTGCACGTTCTCAAGTTTATTGTAGTTTAATATATTCCAGAGTTGCTATCTTTGCCCAGCCTACATGTTTTCAAGTAAATTATTGTTAAATATATTTCAGGAGTAACTGTAACAATGAAGTAAAGAATGAACTTCGAAACCATTACGAGCGGCCGTATTTTCTTCCCAACGACTCGGAGTCGAGCTCATTAGATTGGATATTTATGGGCGGTTCCGGGCCGGGAGCACTCATACATGTATGTATTATAAATATGCTAATAAATATTTTAATTTTCCAAATGGTTATTTTATTTATCACTTTAAAAATTTTGTCTTTTTTTTACATTTTTACATTTTGTTTTGCCAAATTTTATGCGGCAAACCGTCAGGAATATACATATTAAAATGAGCAATACAAATAAATTGTACAGTTTAGTTTATGATATTATAAAAAAAGACTTACGTCAGATTTCTTCTCTGTGTTTTAAAATGTAATTAATTTTTCCAGTTGGACTATGTACAGAGACCCTCTTGGCAGGCTCAAATATCCGGGAAGAAAACTTGGACACTTATACCACCCCCGGAATGTGAGAAGGTGTGTAAAGCCCTTAATGTGACTGTTCATAAAGGAGATATTTGTAAGTAACATTAAAAGTCAAGTTTTATAAGTTTCTAGTTTTCAATTTAAATATTAAGTGACATCCATTTTCTGATTATACTATTTGAGATAAAATTACAGACGCACTATCATAATTTTTTTAGTTTGAAGTAGCAATCTTTATCCACAATCGTCCCGTCATTTTCACATAATAAAGATATTAGTTATTCTTCTGTCAAAAACCTCATTGTCATGCTAAATCTGTAACTGTTACACACAACTTAATGCATTTCTGTTGTTAAAGTAATTCATTACTGCAAAATGAGACACAAATTAACTGTTAGATATCTTGTTTATTTCAAGTTGTTATTGACACGAATGTATGGTACCACTCTACATTCATCCATCCTGGAGAAATCAGCATTACAATCGGATCGGAGTATGACTAAAGTTTAAACGACACAGAATCGGACCTGATAAAAATTATTTATTGGAACTATATTGTAAAACAATGCGTGTTTAACAAAGGTTAACTGTGATATAAAAATACTTGACCACCCAGACAATGATATGAAAGCCACAGTGACTTATTATGCTTGTGGACGCGTTCTATGAACGTAGCTCTGCCTTGTAGATCTGATCTTCGTTCTCATCAATTATACCGAAGAGACACTAATCTAAATTGTTCATATTGTATTTTCTTATTAGTATGAAAGATTATTTGGGTGTAAATTGCATGTTCATGAATAAATGCAATGTCATATTTAGGACTTTAAAATTGAGAACATGTGGGTAATTGACATATTATTCTTACAAGATAATAGTCACTTAATTAGCGTAGCACTGGATAAAAAGAATGACCGCGATCTCTGAATAGATAAAGTTAGAAAAAAAAATCGAAATAATAGGAAATATTAACAATACATTCTTCAAAAGAAATTGGCAAAAGCCTAAACTACCATAATAACAAATTTTAACTGAAACAAGATAGCCAGGACTGTCAATGGAACATTCATTGCTCAGCAAATGATTGCTTGTACACATGTTTCAGCAAGTAAAATCTTTTTTATAACCCTTGTTTAATATATTTTTAAATTTTACGGGGCTTTTTCAAGAAAAAGTGCCAGTCATTTTATTTGTGAAATTAAATGTATCTTTTAGCTTTAACATAGTGGAGTTACCTTTAAACAAAAGATTAAGAATAAAGATTATATAACTTACTATGCTATATAGATATACATGTATGTATATGCAAACCCGATACAGAATATTCACCATTCCAATTTACTATTAACAAGAAGGATCAGGTAACCAGCCAAGCTTTAAAATTAACAGAATAGAATCTGAAACATGAATTATTATAAAATATAATGTAAATAAAAAGAAATTCTTCCATGCCATATTTTTAAGAATTTTGTTTTGTTCTTTTATTCTACAAATTCAAATATATTTACCTTTATTTATTCATTATTTCTTTTGTTATTTTTTGTTTTGTATCATATTGTAAAATGGCACTTTTTATTTACAACATATACTATGCTTTTCATATTACGAATGAAGAGTTTAACAATTGTTTAAAGTGTTTTCAGCTCTTATTGTTTTCATATACGTTTCTTGTTTTATATCATCCCTTTAATATATGGTTTAATAAATTTTGAATTAAAAATTTAATCGCTGCAGTGCTTTAAACATCATCTGATTTATCGACACATCTAATTTTAAATGATGCAACTCAAATAACTTTCAAGAACATTTCAAATTACAGTTTTATAAAGTTCAAATTGTAATGAGTGGTTTTGAAGGATATTATCAATACTATGATGTCTTGTAACGAGACTGTACTAGCACACATTTGAACACATGCTAACATTTTAATAAATAATCAAACGATTTTCATGACAAAAGATATGAGTCAAACGCTGTTAAACAGACTGAATAGGTTGATCTATTTAAAATACAATTCTCACATGCTAGACAAACAGTATAAAACAAATCGACAAGTACCATTAGGTGTTGTTTTTTGTACCAATTTCTTACGGCTAAAGTCTATATATTCTATTGTTGCAGTATCGCTATTTTAGACATTTCTTCAAACAGCGCCTACTATGTCACCTCAAAATTTTCGAACAATTTTCATAATTTTCTTGAAATATAAAACAAATAATGGTCCTCTTTATACTGTTTATTTATATATTTTATTTTGAATGCTGCATCAAATGGCAAATAGATATTGGAAGCTCTAGTAACATTTGATAGCAATCATATAAGGTTACAAACAATGCCTTTACAAAGAGACGTACTTTAAGACAATGATGTCTGGAAAGCACAGAACACAATACATTTAATCTATATCTTAATAATACAAGGAAACAAAATGGCAAAAAAAAAAAAAACGAAAAAAAATAACGATTTGTCATACGATTCTGAAGCTGACTGACAAAATGACGATCTAGCTCTCGACAAGAGTACAAGATTAATTATAGGAATATTTTTTCGCTTTCATAAAGTTGAGTCGGTCATCGCAACGAGAAGATTTGTCATGGACTTAAATTTATGATATACTTTGAAAGTAAGGGACTTAAATTGCAAGATTAATCAGTGTAATAAAATTTATAAACTATGTTAAATTCTGTTATTTTCAAATGTGCTTTAGATGAAGATAAAATCGAGGAAAGGACTTAGTTAAAGTAGAGTTCAGCGACTGTTCGGAAACAATTACACGAACAATAATTCGCCATTTCTAAGAAAACACAGTTTACCAAACTTTTCTTCTTTTTCTCGAAAGAAGTTAACTTTGCTAAGAATATGTCTTAAGTTAGGCATAGTCTATGTTTATTATTTATTCATAATTAACATCTTTCTTTAAAATGCTACAAGTCACAAAAAGGATTTCAAGGTCCAGATGGATAAAGCATGTCATTTTATTGTACTGGCTCGTATTTTGTTAATTGGAAATACGTGGTCATGGTTTTGATAAATCACTTCGGTAGAAAATGTCACGTCTTTATTAATACAAAGAAACAAGTAAATGACCCAAGTCAATTTGAGAGATGTATGAAAAGACAAGGTTAGTGCATTTTTAGTGCTGGCAGAATGACCATAGTTCAAATGTAGCGGCAAATACATTGAAACATTTAAGTTTGCTTTTGACGTCACTACTTATGACGTTGTGATACCATTTGGGCTGCACCCTATGAGCATAACTATGTTTGCATATATATATGCATAACGTCAAAATGTGTTTAATTGTTATATATAATTCTTATTATCAATATTATTGAATTTATGGCTTAGTTCCGGGAATTTCTAGATCATCCCTCGTAAAAATATTATGATTTAACAATTTCAGAATCACCTTGGCAATAATTGTTTCCACATTAGTAAATATATGTTTACATAGGTTATACTGCCTGATATACGTAACTAAAGCGCCTAATTTGCTTTTGCTCAAAATGAAAAGAATGTATTACGTTTATTCTTTGTATACAAACATAGCAACCAATAACCGATCTATAATAAATATTAAACCAAATATTGCAATTGAAATTGCTTTTAATCCCACTTAAACTTAGCGAAATTTTTAATTAAAAATTAATCATGTTTTTTCCCCGACTTTTTTTTTATTTTTTATAAAGAGAAGTTTATTGCCTTTTTCAACCGCCTCCGTGAATGTTGGAAAGTTTATTTCTAAATTATAGATTCCGGATGCGAATCGGAAAGAAAGTTCCGTTGGGAAAAACGTTTATAACGTGAAAGAAGGCACTTGCAACACGTCAAAATGTCAAAAGACATCCTGTACTGATGATGATTCTATGTAAATTATATTTAAAGATGCAATTTTATTTTATAAAAGTACTTTGTTATATGTTATAAATTAATTGAACGAATTTGTGAATTTATTTTTTTTTATTTAAAAAAACGCCGTATAATGAAAACAATGTTGTTAATGTTTTTTATTTTCTTTTTCTTTTTTTATTTAATATTGTTTTTTGTCTTCTCTTAATTTTTGTTTTTTGTTTCGCATGGCAATAACCGTACTAGTCTTATTTGAGTGCCTCTATTTCTACGTTACTAATCGGAGTTTAGTAGGTACAGTAAAGTTGCATATATAACCCGGATCTGATCAATCAATTTATTGTATAAATAAACAGAAAAATATTTATAAAGTTTCTTTTTTTTAATATTTCAGACATTTAGTATACTTGTAATTTTAATCAGAAATTTGCGTGAATATCTAACGACGTCATATGTTAATTTCTAGATTTTTATTATACAAATATAAGATTATATTGTATTTTGTTGAAATTGAAAAATAAAGAGATTCCTTCAATACAACGTTACTTGTTCTATTTTTTTTCATGTTAGTGTTCATTACTTTCAAGGATTTCACTGGATATACTCAGTAAAAAAGTACAAAAACTTTAAATTAATATCTAGTATAGTTTCTGTTTGTCAAATATGTTATAAAGTGACATGCATGAAGAAAAAAAGTGATCTTTTTATTGTAATGTACCCAGTTTTCAAGACATTGTGAAACACTTGGTTTTGACCAAATATAAATGTATTGTAGAACATTAATTAAAATACTTAAATATAAAAGTATCTATTAGAATTTCAGAATCTGATAAAAACGGAATCAAATACATAAAATATTGCTATCAATTTGTGTCCTTTTGCTATTAAAATGCATTTACCTCATCTTGGGGACATAATTCACTCATTTTTTTCCCCATTTGTTTCACCGTTTGATCGGTTGAATTATGAAATTGTTTAATAGCCGCAAGCTTGATTAGGGTCAGTAATACAATGTTACACCATATATCATGTTTTAATATAAAGCAGAATCAATTCATACATGTTTATTTCTATAACTCAGTACAGAAAGTTAATCAGGTTTGATTTGATACATCAAAACATATCTAAAATTGTTAAAGCAGCTAGATTTTTGCATAGTCATATTCGAATTGATATTAATGACAATTTATGTATTTGATATATAATTTTGATAACAAAATCTTCTTTTAACTTACTCTGAGACAATGCAGACAGTCAGAAGCAAATGCATGATATAAAAATCAAACTAAATGCAAACTAAAGGAGAGTGGAAAAAAATGTTTGAAGACTGACCAATATTATTGTGAATTATCAACACACAAAAATAATTTTCTTTCAAATATGTCCAAGTAGACAATTTCACCATATACCGTTTACAATTAAATAAATAACACAAGACATGGTGAAACAGAATATGATAAATTGTTAAATCAAAATCAAACAGACAGACAGAAATACAGACAGAAATACTTTACATTATGACATATAATTTCTTGACACATTAAAATATCTATTATAAGCACAATAAGCAACATTATAAAATTTAGGACGCATTAAAATAGAACATAGCAAACAAATGCTATAGAAAAATATATAGGAAAACAACCGGTATACTTATATATGAATTTGAACGTTTACGATGCTAAGAAAGTTTTTTTGACTGCTTAATTGATTGGTATGACGACGTGACAATTTATTCTGCAACAACTAAAGAAATTTGGAATTATACGTGTTCAATACATTAAAAAACGGTCTTTGCCAATTTGACAGATAAATCGGAGGTTGTATCTATAATTGATTTTCAGCCGTCGATGTTTTGATAAAGCAGTTTCATTTTACACCGCTTAGCTATCAATCATTACAAGAAACGATATGAATTAATCTATCAGTATGTCGTTTCAGGCATTGGCAATCAATTTGGACGTATTAAAAGAACATTTTCCAGCGGGTACAATCCCCTTGGGCACGCAATAATACCATTAATGTAATTGCCGTAGGCCGATTAAAATTTGATACTTGTAATTTGTGAGGATTGTTTCTATGGTATTGACGACATGTTATTCTTCTTATGAGACCTTAAAAGAACATCGTCAAAGGTTAAATTGTTTGCACTGCTAACGTTTGGCTTTGATTTGTATAATGCAACTCACCCTTTAAACCCTACAAAGTATAAGACAGTGCAAAAACTTGAAATTTTATTTATATTAATACAATCGATATGTTTTACCTTAATTTAGTGTTTGATATTATTTTTTGTAAAATAGGATTGCAGTATTTCAAATGAATCGTAACTTATTTACTTTGGTAAATCGTCAATCTGTTAATCACTTTTGTAAATCGACTATTTATACTATTCTTAAAAATAATTTAAAACATTTAGCTGGTTGAAAGTTATAAGTACGAATTTACCAAATTAATTAGTCGCGCGGCAGAGCCATGCCTAATATAATTTTGTAAATACGTATTAATACACTTTAACCTATACTTATGAATTGATAATAATAATAATAAGAAGAGTGAGTATGTTTTTAATGTGATTATTTTTACACATCATTTAATTACACTCACAGTGATTCTGTTTACAAAGATGCATAATACCTGCATATATTTAGCTTGCTAGTTTGGGAAGAAATCAAAATGAAAAAAACAAAATAGGAGACACAAAAATGACACAAAACAGATTCTCAATACTTTAAAAAGTTTTTATTTCAAATAAAAACGTAACATCAATACCTCATACAATGATTATAATATAAAATGATAGTTAAATGGTTTTAAACAATTATTTCAGATAGGTTCTCTAAATTTAAAAAAATGTACAATCACATTGGTTTGATATTCTAATGGTCATATTTGGAAACAGCTTGAACAAAAATGTTTGTTATTCAATGCATCTCCTATAAACATTACATTGTGTATATGAAAACCAAAAAAACAACAAAAAAAACAACCTTTCCCAGACGAAATATTAGGAGTTTTAGTAACGTTTTTTTGTTCATGGGCCACCTGCTTTCTTACACACTTCTTTCAATCTCTATTTTAGTATTATTTATATCAAGCTATAATCAAATATTCTGCGACAGACAGAAATAACTTTTTACATTGTAAATGATATATGTATTATATAGACATTGATTAAAACAAATCAAAAACTGTAATTGTAGAATATTACGAATGACAATAAAAGTCATAGTTTTCTACTTTTGCGAATATCTATTATCACTATATATAGAAAGATATTCCCGGCATCAAAAAATAAAAAAAGAATACGCTAACGCATGGTCTATTTATAGCTACATTTCCCGACATAGTGACAAAAAAGCGAATTTAAAGCATTGCAAATTAAAGCCAAAATTCATATTATTCATACGCAATATTTTTCTTCTTACATTAATTTGCATTCATTTCCCGGGGGAATTTCGTATTTAAATGGATTGCATTTAAAACGGAATTGATGACAGTTATATTATCTGTTTAACAGGGAAATCAATTCACTATTATACGAGTAATTTTTTTTTGTATTAACAAGTCCTCCATGCTCTAACTTCAGAGTTTCATTCTCCTATCAAAAATTACTAACAAAACCACAATGAACTGTAATGTTTTCTTCTTAACGTCACGAAATCAAGAGCCCTTAGATAAATATTAATAGCGAATCCATACCGGGGACAACTTATACATGCATACATACTGTCTTTTCAAAAAAAATCTTAAATATTGAAATATAACGTTCAAACTGACGCTCTTTCGGGACTCAAAACGTTGACACACCTATGTTACTCTTGAATGTCAAATCTTATGCGAATGAACCCCCTTTTTAAAAAAAGGCATCATGTGAAAGTTGCATAATTAAATTTTTAAGTTATTTTAAAAATGATAAAATACGGATAAAAAGGGACATGGATTTGCCATCTTTTCGCTTCGCTGTATTGTAGCACACGAAACATCCTATACAGGTGCGGTTATACATACTTTTGGAGAAACACGTGACAAAAGTCCAAATATACTAAATTTTGCTTCATCGGGGAACTAAAACTTTGCTAATCTCCAATTTGCGACAAATAAACAAGGTTCAAAAATTCACATGACGACAACTAGTTTTACTCTTTACTAAGTATCTCGCGATGTAATGATAAATAAACTATGATAATAAATACGTTATATAAATTAAAACAATATCCTTAATAATATTTGATTCTCATAATTGTGCTTTTCAATTTTTAAAACAACATTCCGGTTTCAATGTCGGGCATCGATATTTGAGAAAGCAAACTCGAACTAAATTAGTAACAATACATTTTTAAGCTTTCATTTAGATACAAGTTGAAATATACGTTCGGCAATATCTGATATCCGAAATTTCTTTTAAAAAATTACAATAATTCAGTCAGTCCATACCTTCTTGTCTGTATCATTTTTTTTTTCATGAAAATTCAGATTAAGTAACAGTTTAACTGTTAGTAAATGATCGATTAAATTTGACTCCTCGAATGTAGCTAATTAAAGTTACATTTCATAATTATTTGATCAATCATGCGAACGTACAACTAAAATTTCAACAAAAGTCTGTCTAATTGAACAATTTTGAGGATTGTCGTCATGGATGAGAACATACAGAAAACAAATATTATGAATCAGTCCCATTAACTTCGATTTTGTTATCACACGGAATTATACTTCACATTATCTGGACAGTAATAGATATTTAAAAAAGAACGATCTCTTTTGTGGGCATTATGAAAACTTCAATACACGACAAAAATCGGTACCATTATTATAATTGTTCTTGGTGGTATATAACTATATATATTCGAGGTAATTTGTATAGAATTGTCAAGAAAACATATTGACACTGCAATAATCACCCTGGATTTTGCTATTTGTAACGGCGGTCACGCCACCGCAACCATGAATCGAATTCAGGACACGGTGTTATTTTATCTCAAAATATAAAAAAAATCTTTTAGTTTCAAATAACGACCGAGATTTATATATGTAAAAGCTATAATAATTAAAGCAATTTAAATAAGAAAAAGATTCTTTATTTAATGTGCCACAATGGGGGCAATTAGTTCTTTTTATAATTTCCTTTCAGCAATTTCTCAGATTGAATTCATATTTTTTGACAATCATTTTGTATGATTTATTTTATAATAGTCATTATTTAAGTCAACATTTAAAGTCTGTTGAAATCTGATTATTAAGTTTATCGTAAGTTGTATTGGTGATTTTGAAAATGATTTCTTTTATAAATGTATAATTGCTTACTTGATATAAGAAATAATAGCTAGGAACATCGATGTTAGAATTTCGCCTATTTCTAATTCAATGATTTAATAGGGAAACAATTTATATTATTTCTACTACCTTTTCTACCTTTTAAAAAGTCACCAAAAAGAAACACATTTGAATGCAGGCCAATTACTTAGTATTAACGTTGGAATATAAGATTATTTTCCACAGATTCATTGTTAATGCAACCATTTACATATATGGAATTGATGGGGAAAAGTTGGAATAATACAAGTGGACAATTCTCTTTAAACTTCATACCTTGAAGGAAGTCATTTATTGAACAATTTCCTTTGTTTGTAAGTATAATCACATGAAACGCACTTTAAGCTTTAGGCCATATCTGCTCAAAGACGCTCATGCAAGTTGCTAAGAGAGCCGCCATAACTCTTAATATAATTTAAAATAACAATTTGGACTTCTTGCTGCGGGACACCGTTGTCTTAAAGCCTCAAACAATTAAAAAGTTTTATTGGCCACCAGCTTATGAAAACGCAATTTTCAAGCTAACTTGTTCCAAAGGAAGCTGTACAACCAAACAGTTACAAAGATACAACAGTATTGAATATGCAATGATTTTAAAGGAAAAAACCACTCATTGTAGCTTTAGTACTATGGTCATCGTAAAAAGTACAAGATTTACCTAACAATGATTTGTGAGACGCACAGAGTTGATAATTTAGTAATTGCAAGGCAAAATTGTTTTGGGAAGAGCAAAAAATAGAAGAAATTGCATAGTGTTGTTTTAACTGAATTTTCATAACGTTAATTTCCTTTTGTCATCAAAACATTTGAAAACAATTAATTTTCAAAGCTACAAAAAAATAACCGTAATTAAAATCATTTACATTATAACGTGCGTTTTTTGCATGAGACTTAATGCTTGCAAAAGTGCCAGACAAAATAAATGATGTCATGAACAAATAGTGGTGTGTGTTATATTCTTTTTGATTTAATCAGATCATTGATTCCAGAAATATTTTTATTGTTTTAAGGAATATAGAATAATACGTGACCGCAACAAAAGGTAGCTCAAAGGGCATCTGAGATATTGAACTTTTTCCATTAGTTTTTTTAAATATAGCATTCATTATATTAATCGTTATTATACGTGGTGTCAAAGAGAATGCGACCTAATAGATACAATCTAACACAAAGCTAAAGAGTCTATGTCAATGATCTGGAGAATATGTCATCTGCTTTCCAATATTAAAACATAAAAGTGAACGTGTACATCTTAAGTGTACTTAAAATATACTATCAAAAAAAGATACATGGTATTGTTCTTAGAGTTTAGCTGTGTCGAGATAAGAAATTAGGTAAGTCGCATGCAATCTTTCCAATTGACTAAGAACCTTTAAACCGTTATGGTTTATTTATTGTTATAGGGTACTACTCACTCATTTAATGAAACTAAATAGCTTTAAAGGAAAATAAACATTTACGAATCTGCGTAATAAAACCTGAATTAGAATATACACCTTAAATGACATTGTGAGAGTTATAATGAATCAACAAGTGTACATGTACGATTAATAAAGCTGATGGTTATATGTGCATTATTTTATAAATGATGAGTCGTATGATTCAACCTTTTTTAAAGAATTATTAGTACAACCATCTGTCAGTTTATCATCCTAGTTACCTCATGATGAAGAAGTTATCCATAGCTATATTATTAATCACTGAATACTTTGCTAAGGAAATGATCTAAAAACAGCCTAGAAAAGCAGTCACTCGACTATGCTTATCGCTGTAAAGATAGCTTTTTATCACCAGATATTTATTGTATAATCTATTAAATTCTTTACTGATACCTATTTAACTCATTTAATTATAACAGAATTAATTAAAACTATGAAATATTGAGCTGCCTGCTTCTATTACATGTTTTTAGTAAAGTTGAGTTTGTATCTTAAAAAACATAGCATTTATATAATGAGCACGTATATTTTCATATTGTGACCAAACCGGTATATAGGTTGTATTAGAGTTTAAATACATAAACATAATCAGAGCTTTGTGTGAGTCAAAACATCTTCATTTTTGTTGTTGTAGCAATTATCAAATATTCTTCTAAAATTAGAGAATTTCAGCATAAGATTAATCTACTTAGAAAGTGTAGTGGCAGTAACTATTGAAACTGATTTTATAAAGGTGGAAACTTCATTCACTAAATTAAAAACGGGTTAGTCCTGTTAGGTGGGCAGTAGTGATTCTATTCATGCAAATCAGTGCAGGACTAAGATCCATACAAGCGAGCGAGTCGGGTCTGCATCTATGCCGGCTGCACTGCTTGACAGGATTCTTAGTCAGTTACATTTTTTGATTTTTTCCAAAATGTGATAAAAGTTTTTGTCCTAATATCAAGGCATGGTCAGTCAGTTTGAGATTTTAAGCGTCGGAAAGGGTTAGCGTGGTGGGAGAGAGATTATTTAAAACATAGTCAATGATGGGATCAAAACAAAGTTTTCAGTACGTGCGAATCAGAAAGTCAAATAATTCGGAACAAAAATCAAATATAATGTGTCTGAGTTTATATACTATCTACTTAGAAATTTCAGAACAAAAATATATCTCCATCTCAGCATACAAGTGAGCTCCAGAACTATAAAAGAAACAAAAAACCAATATTATTGCCTACAACAGCCTCCTTCGCTGATTTTATTTAACATTTTCTAATATTCTTCTTCACATTCATGAAAATCTAATTCAAGTGTTGCGAGAAATACAGAATAAACGTGTCCTACGAAAGCACTAATAAGTGAGAACTCACTTTCATAGAATAAGTGGCTAACATAAGTACGTTGATTTGAAGGCGCCTCCTCATATGCCTATTTTGAAGACTTGAACAAATTCTATCAATTTCAACAATTCTTCTCATTACAGCTAATATGGGTCGTGTTGTATTACTCAGTCATTTACAGTCCGTGGATGGTGTCATATCAAAAATTCGGCTTGATTCCCTAGATTACGCAAGGAATCCATCTCACCACGCGTCCCCCTACTATAATGCTCATTGCTGCATGTCTAAAACCAAGTAAAACACAGAGGCTTTAATGTGTTCATTTTTGCAGAGAGGTAAATAGACAAACAATACAGAGTATATATAAGCTTACAGCATAACGATAATTACATATTTGGTTTAGGCAATATGAGATGTATTGAAACAAGAATAATTATCATATAACTGTGAGAAATAATAACTCAATGTGTTAATAGACAAGCCTCGTGTAACAGATATATGATAAGCACTGCCTTCATCAACTCGATCGCTAACTTTTTGCTTACTGATACATCTTAAGCGATAACAAAAAAATTAATCTAATAAGACCATGTCTTACTATATATTGTGCTCGATATGTTTTAGGAGCACTCACTGCGCAAATATCCCATAAGAAACAACACACAAAAAACAAATAAGAAATATTAAAAATCAAAAACATAATATAAAAATTAAAATATAAATCTCCAGATCAATTAATAAAAATACTGAAGTAGAAAATTATATTTAAAAATATTTTTTTGAATCTACTACTCGGTCTTTCAGTAGAGTGTACCAAAACATCTACAGGAAATGTGTTGTCCAATATATATTTGCCAAGACCTCATTACTGTTTTTTTTTTACATGGGTGTACGCAGACCTATTTTAGGGATATTAAATGGGTGGTGTTAAAATCGTTTTGTGCATGGCTTATCGCAATTAAAATTGTTCAATGCCAATCAAGCGGACGTTTCATCCTTCATCTACTGTTCCGTGTAATGTATATTAGACTGTTATGAAATTGAAATGATTACGCTTTGTTTCTATGGCAATGACCCTTGAATTTTTCTTAACAAATCAAATGCAGATAGACCATTTTTGTAATTTTCAATATGCAGAGTTTGGACTATTATATGGTTGGAGACAACAACGGTTCATTTTGGTCTCGAGAATAACATATTTATATTAAGAAGAATTACGCAAAATAAACCAACTTGTTCATTAGAGACTTAGTGAAGGCAATCAAAGGTAAAGACATTCATCGGTTGAGAGTATTAAAATTCCTGATCATTATAATCATTGAGTTGTTTTGTGTTTACACTAGAAACTTTAATAAAATATTTATGTAAGAAAATAGTAAAAACTTTTATTATTAAAATAGTTAATAAGTGAGCTCCTCAAATCAATGATACTTTCAATATAAATACTTTATATTTACGTTTGCATTAGCATCTCACATAGCATAAGAAATATATATTTGTTCCTTATCAAGTTTTGCTTTTCTTCGTTCCAAATTATAAGAGATTTTCGAACCCTCAACAATTCCATAACATTCAGCAATAATCGAATTTCCGTTATTAAACCACCAACGTAAAATCCAGAATACTGATAATACACAATCTTAAGGGCGATCCTACATGACATCAGCAATTCTCTGTAAGACGATGGGGCTGCAACCAAACAGGCTGCTCGTTTAATTGACCTTTGATATTGTAATATATATTTACAATTAATAAAAGTACACTATTTTCTTAGCAGTCATGGCAGCAGGCATTTCACAAGGAACAAATATAGAGATGATAATATGAAACCAAGAAACACCGGAATAAAAAACAGAAACAAAATACTATAATTCCTCTCAGAAGATTATATCATATCCTTGCCTCAATATAAAATAATTAGCTTTATTTAGTGGCTATATTCAGTTTCAGTGGCCGTATTCATTTGAATATATTAATATTCTCTACAGCACCACCGAAACAATAGCGAATAAGAACGTAATCTTTTTAAAACGAGCTACTAAAATGACAATTTGTAAAGGAGAACTTAACAGAAAATTGAAAACATATGCTAGTGAAATACACTGGACTGAAATCATCGTTCTTGCGTAATGAACTTGGAGGTATTGTGATATGGGCGCCTGTACTTTACTAATGTCGCATTCACGTACCCACTAATAATGTCGACACCTTAATTGTGCACGCTAAAAATGTTCGCAAGGATCTGTTCTTTGTTTGAGGAAAACGGAAATTAGAAGACGTGACATTATTATATTCCTCTTAAGATAAGCTCGTATGTCACAACTTTTCAGCAGATAGATGAAGAATAAAGAGACGGTGACTCCAGACCCTGTGCACCTGATATTTCCTTTCTCGTGACCTTTGCATGTAATTCTTCTCTGGTTTCTATGAAGTTCATACAGCTTTGACCCAATTAGGGTAACGTACTAAATAGTTTCCATTTTGTTTTGCAGGAGCTAGGTGTCACATCTTACATCTGGACCTCTCACTGCGCGTGTGCTAGTGTTAGAAAGTGCCCAGCCAAGGACTTTAGGATTTATTCATGTGAGAGGAAGCCTATGCTAGGAAACTATTTTAACTTTGAACGTTGCCCATCTCTGTTTCTATTCAAGTTTCCACTTAGTAACAGATTCAGGAGGAGACCAGCAGGTCTTCCCCTTACCACCCCAGAATAAAGCTGCACTAATCTGCCCTATTATTGCACCTTCGAGCTGTGTTGTTTAACATTTTAATGGTGGCTAAAAGAGCCACTAATATAGAACGGGTTGCAATTGTTGTTTTGTCTAAAAAAAAAACTTTGTCCAATTACTATGCGATGAAATACAAGTTATAATTCTGCTACTTTGTAATCCCCAAAAACCTAAATCAGAAAGCACATAAGTTTCAAATTAGTTTCTATTGGTATATAATTTAAAGCTCATTTTAAATTAGGAATTTTATTTCTCAACTCCTAATACACTCGAATTTATCTATCTATCCCCATTATTCAGGCTTTATAACTGTCTTGAGTTAAGACGTCACAAAGGTTCTTATCTTCTCTAATTATGATTGAAGAAAAGCGTGAAATACTGTAACTGGTCAGGTATACACAATGTATTAATAAAGTAAAGGGTATTTGTATCTCTTTCCTAATTTAGAGTATTAAACTTAGAGACTTTTAATTCTCTCTATTTCTCTAATGAATAATTTCATAGGCAACACTCACCGAAATGCCTAGATCTAAGAGCTTGTTAAAAACTTTAAAAAACACTAAGGTTATAAACACAGTTCATAAACATTAGACACTTAAATACCTTACTAGGGTTCACACTAGTTTTAAAAGAACATTTAAGATTGTTGCTCCAATATCGGGATTCAGTTTCCTGTAGCCCAAAATACCATTATAAGAAGAATATTGACAATATTTATTGGGAGAGTTTTCATCCATGCGACCACATACTAGCGCAATCACACAATTATTCCCCTAATTCTCACTCACGTATCGATAAGAGAACGGACAAAAGATGTTGCCAACGCCCTATTTCAATATAAAATCGAGCAGACTTGATAATAGCTCAAGCGCATTATAAATAATCTATATGGTGATTGATAAGAGGTGGCTAAATTTACCATAGACATGTTCTTGAAGTGAGATTTATATACAAATATTTTACGTTCAACCAAGCGGAGATGCAAGATTCCATAATGAACGGTACCTTTCTAAATGTCTATGAGTTTTAAAAAAGAAAGACTCTAGTTACATATTTAGTTGTTTTACGTGGTAATATTTCTGATTTAAAAAGTTTTTTCTTTTCAGTTATGTAAGGTATAAACACGAAATTACATTTCATTGTTTAGCATAAAACATAAATAGTTCAATTAACGTTATTCTAGAATAATTTGTGAGATATACTTCGACACTTTGCTTTCAAATATTTGACATGGAGGAGCATAATTAATAAATCTTACCAAAGTACGGTATTTAATGTCTATATTCGACTATATATCATGTGTTTAAAAGAAAAAATAATGATAGAATTGCGCTGCAAGAAGCAAAATAGATTGAACCTTAGACAGCCCAAACAATTGTGATTCACATTTAGGAGCGCTCGACAGTACATATTCTGCAAGCCTACCAACTTCTCAAAATCCTTAACCTTCTATAAACTATATAAAGGCACTAATTTATCTTAGCTTTCCATTCCTTTTAGATCATGTCTATCAATTCTGGAAACATCAAAGATAGAAATCTAAAGTTAGATCAGCCATAAGTACAGTGGGACCGGTTCAGTCTGCACGAAATGTGCAAGCCTGAAGCAACTGTTCTTTTTTTTACTCCTCAACTGGTGTAAGATATCTAATTTCTGGGTCCGGAACACACATTGTGAATACACCAACTGCACTGAACTGAGATGAGACATTCTTCGACGTGCAAGCTTTAAAATAAAAAGAACTGTATTTACCTCATGGGAACAACAATTTCACTCAAGAGATCTTATTATTTATTTGGTTTCACCGTTTCATCGGATGAATAATATCATCATTAGTTAATATTCATCAGAGCTTGATTTAAGATTTCAATTTATATACCATATTCAGAATAATCATAAATAAATGGTTCATACGAAAAGCAGAATCAATTTCAATGATCATATTATATCCAATTACTCAAGCTACAGAAAGGTTAAATCAAGATTTGATTTGAGTAGAAACCACAAAATCCTATTAATAAATTGAATTAAAGAATTATGCAAATGCTTTTAGGCATAAAGTTTAATTTGTATAATATAATTATATTCTTGTTAAATTGACTTATATTGATATTTGTATTCGATATTATATATATTAAATAACATAATTTTCTCTTTCCAGCAAATCATTTTTACCCTCTGAGACAATGTAGTACATTAGAAGCAAATTTCCCCTCCGATATAAAAAGGCTAAAAACAAACTGCCCATGCTCCTATGTATGGGCATTGATTACAGGAAGGTGAGAAAAAATATTACACTGGCCAAATGTATAATAGCATATATTCAAGTATAGCAAATGCAAAGTTAAGTCACAACAGAAAATAGTTTTACCTCATCCTAACTATGCTATCAATAATTCACCAAATATAATTTACCGGTTGTACATGTAATATAACTAAAATAACACAAATGACACCAATTGTCTATCAAGCAGAAAAGTATATAAATAAACTAGTAAATTGTAGATAGAGAGACATAGTTAACCAGAACAAAGCACATGAGCAAACCTGATTCATCCATTGATGATATAAATTTCGCCAAGATATGACTCGAGTACAAAATAGATCCTAATAGAAATGATATCGAACCAATATATAAGAGCAACCAAATACATATAAAAAATACCGAAGAGAAACAGCAAAATATTTGTAATAAGAATAGCAATAACATATTAATATAAGAAAGACTATATTAATGACCCCACACATTAACTGGAACTATACTATAAATGAAATAATTGATTTGTGAAGATTTCAGGCAATTTCACAGATGCCCTCACTCTACGAATAGCATTCCTCATTAAAACTCTCTCCCATATAATCTGATAGATCCTAATTGTTGGGCCGCTGACAAATGCAATACAAAACACACATATGAACCCGACCGTATGACGAAGAATTTATTCTGCAACTTTTCCAACTTAATAAATTTAAAATGTGCACATTGAACAAAGCATTTGCCCAGAAAACCTTCTTTGCGCTAATTATGACTAAGATAAATCCAGGAGAGCCTGTTATCATCATCATGATGTAAGCAGTCGTAGATAGTATTTTGAACATATGGCAATATCGAGGGCCTTTTACACCGCTTAGCTATCAATCATTACAAACAATCGCATATTGAATAATCTATCAGATATAATACTGCGTTCAGGCACTGCAATCAAGACTTGGACGATTAATCAGTGAACTTATCGGGTACATCCCCTTTGGCGCACGCAATAATACCTATTAATGAATTATTGCCGTAGGCGGATTAGAAATTTGACCCAGAATACTAGGTTATTTTAAGACAGAGAAATTGTTCATTACAGGCTAATACGACAATCGAAATGTAAATTCTTCTAATATGAGAATATTAAAGAGACAGTCTACCAAAGGAGGTATAAATTTTTGCGAGCTGGTAAACGTTTGCGGCTACCATCAGATATGCAAGGTATTGCAAACAACACCCTTTAAATTTCATGTAGACAAAAGAGTGAATCTAGGACAAGTGCATAAACTGTGATATTATCAACATTTAATCTATATAATAGTATTAATATTATTTACAATTGACTATGTTTTTTCCCCAAAAAACCAAACTTAATATAATAACACATTGCTAGGCAAGACTCGAAATTGATAATAAGAACGAGAAGGTAATAGATTTGCCAATATAGATTTTGTTGATATATAATTCTTACCAAACACTATATCCTCAAAAATTGCACTTGTAGAGTGAAATTTTGAATTACTGTCTATGACTTACTTAGTTACGTTATTCTCAAGGCAAAATCATCAATATGAGCATAATACATTGTTGTTAATTTCCAACGGAAACGAAAAAAAACACCTTTCCCAGAACGAACCAATGATTTTAGGGTAAGTTTAGTAACAGTTTCTTTCGATAAGCCACTCCTGCTGTTCCAACATCACGGTTGCTTTCCCAATCCCCGTTCTTGGTGTGGTATAGTATTAGTATAAAACAATTAGAAAGACAATATTCAATGTAGTATACAGATCACGATCGGCCCAACCAAAAAAAATACAATTGTATCATATATACTATGCGGTTAGAATAATTAGGCATTGATTAAAACAAAAGCGTAATTGGTTGTAGAACATCAATCGTAAAATGGCAATAAAAATCATTAAAATTTCGGACATCTCGCGAATATTTATTATCCACTATATTTAGAAAGATATTCCACCCGTCAATAGCGTAAGCAGGAGATGACAAACCCACAAACACATGATTGCCTGTTAAAATCGGTGGCCCAAAAAGCGGAATTTTAAGCATTTGCAAATTCAAAACCATAAATCATATCATCATATGCAATGATCTTCTCATAACAGTTAATTCTACATTCATTTCCCCGCTGAGAACGTCGAGTATTGAAGATGGATTGCATTTGATCAAGGAATTGCAGGACAGTACTATTTCGATTCCAGGGAAAATCAATTCACTAATATACAAGTATTTATTTTTCTGTTAGTAACAAAGTACCTCCATGCTAACTTCAGAGTTTCATTCTTATTTATCACCAAGAAGTAGACATTAACAACCAACCACACTGAAACGGTCAATTTTTCTTCCTAACGTCATGAAATCAAGAGCCCTTAAATAAATATTAATGGCGAATCCAGACCGGGGACAACTTATACATGCATACATACTGTCTTTTAAAAAAATCTTAAATATTGAAATATAACGTTGAAACTGACGTTCTTGACAAGTTTTTCGGAACTAAAAACGTTGACGCCGATGTTACTCTTGAATGCGAATGAACCCATTTTTAAAAAAAAAAGGCATCGTGTGAAGGTTGCATAATTAAATTTTTAAATTATTTTAAAAATGATAAAATACGGATAAAAAGGGACATGGATTTGCCAACTTTTCGCTGTATTGTAGCACACGAAAATTCCTATACAGTTGCGGTTATATGTACTTTTGGAGTTACACGTGACAAAAGTCCAACTATGCCAAATCTTGCTTCATCGGGGAACTAAAACTCCGCTATCTCCAATTTGCGACAAATAAACAAGGTTCAAATATTCACATGACGACAACTAATTTTATCTTTACTTAGTTTCTCGCGATGTAATAATAAATAAACTATGATAATAAATACGTTATATAAATTAAAACAATATCTTTAATATTATTTGATTCTCATAATTGTGCTTTTCATTTTTAAAACAACATTCTGGTTTCAATGTCGGGAATCGATATCTGAGAAAGCAAACTCAAACTAAATTAGTAAAAATACAGTTTAAGCTTTCATTTAGATACAAGTTGAAATATACGCTCGGCAATATCTGATATCCGAAATGTCTTTAAAAAATTACAGTTATTCAGTCAGTCCATAAATTTTTGTCTGTATCATTTTTTTCATGAAAAGTCAGACTAAGTAACAGTTCAACAGTTAGTAAATGATCGATTATATTTGACTTCTCGAATGTAGCTAATTAAAGTTACATTTCATAATTGTTTGATCAATCGTGCGAACGTACAACTAAAATTTCAAAAAAAATTTTGTCTAATTAAACAAATTGAGGATTGTCGTCATGATAGAAAAACATACAAAACAAATATAAACAGCCCCATTAACTTCGTTTTTTGTTAACACGAATTAATTTTCACAATCTGAAGTGAAGATATTAAAAAACGTCTTTTGGGGGAAATAACTTTACCCGACAAAAATCGTCCCATTTTTTAAATTTTTTTGGGAATTTTAACTAAATAATTCATGTAATTTTTAAAAATGTAAAAAATATTGTCATCTGAATACAAAAACATATTGACACTGGAATAATCCCCCAAATTTTCCTTTTTTGTTTTTTGGCGTCACGCACGCAACAGAAAAATTCATAAACGGTGTTTTTTATCTCAAAATAAAAAAAAAAATTTTTTTAGTTCAAATAACGGCCGAATTAAATAAAGTATGGAATTTAAATGTGTCACTTGTGGCAATGAGTTTTTCAAAATTTCCCTTACCATTTCAGATGCTGGTCATTTTTTAATCTTTAATTTCAAATATTTGATGTCTTTTTAAATTAGTCATATTTTATAAAACAAGTGTTGAAATCTACATTAATTTATTAAAGTGATTTTGGTTTTAAATGTTTTCTTTTAAAGACTTAATTTGTTTAATTTTATATACAAAAAATAGCTAGGAAATCATTTTAAAAAATAACTTTTCCCAAATTGACATGTCTAATGCAAGATATCATTTATTTAATTGTTTTAAAAAGGGAACAATTAAAATTTTTCTACCTTTCTCCCCTTTAAGAAATTCAAAGAACACTTTTAAAGGCAGGCAGATTAACTTGAATAAAAATTTTTCCCAAAATTTCATTTTTAATGCAACCATTTAATATTGAATTTATGGCATAAATGGAAAAACACTGGACAATTTTAAAAAACAATTAAAAAGGGAAAAGTCATTTTTTTAAAACAATTTCCTTTTTTGTAAAAAATTTCACAAACGCACTTAAGTGTAGGTCATATGTTCCCAAGACGCTCATGCAAGCCAGAGAGCGCCAAATGAAATTTAAAAAAAAAATGTTTTAAGCCACAAACATTAAAAAGTTTATTGCCACAAAAACCTTTTATTTTGGAAAAACCCGGGGTTTTAAAAATTTTTAAAAAAAAAACTAAAAAGTTACAAAAAATAACCAACAGAATTTTGATATTTTTTTTTTTTTAATGGAAAAAAACATCAACAAAAAAACAAAAAAAAAACATTTTTTATGTAGCAATAATTTTTACATCCCGATCTTAAAAAAATACTAGATTTAATTAACAATTTTTAAATTAAAGAGGCGATAATTTTAAAATTTAGTAATGAAAAAACATATTCAAAAGAATTGCATATTTTTAACTTTTTAAGCATTTTCCTAACGAAAACCTTTTTTTTCGTTTAAAAAACATTTAAAAAAATTGCCCTTTAGAGCTCCCAAAGAAATATTTTGTAAAATCATTTTTCATTATATGTGCGTATGCATAGCTTATCAATTTTTCAAATTTTAAAATCTAAATCTGCAAGTGCAAGCAGTTTTTTTTTTCAGTGTTTATCTATCTTAAGCGTTTTTAAAACACATTCTATCCAATAAAAATATATAAAAAATAAAAATCTATTCCACAAAATTAAAAACTTACTTCAAAATTTGAAACAATACTTAAATTTTGCTGACCCAAAAAATTTCATTTTATTAATCTTTTTTAAAATCTTTCAGGATTTTTTCCTTACTATTGAATATTCTAATGGGGCATTAAGAAATATCCTTTTTCCCTTTGCTTTTTTTAAAATGATTTATTTTTTTTTTAATCGGAGCAAAAAAAGGTGTAGATAAAATCTGCCAAAGCAATGTCTTATAGGATGGAAATATGTTTATTTTCAGCTTTTTTTCCAACATTAAAACTTAAAAGGGAACGTATCTTTTAATGACTAAAATTAAGAATTTTTTTTGTTTTTAAGTTTAGAGTAAAAGGAATTAAGAAAGGGGAAATTTTTTAAATTTGCTAAAATCTAAAAAGTTATGTATAGTTAGATCTCTAAATTTTAGAAAACAAATACTTTAAATAATAATATTACGAAAAAAAATATGGTTTAACCAAAAAATAACAATATAGGTTAAATGAATAAAAAGCTTTTTTTTACTTACAAAGCTAATTTAAAATGATTTGATATTAATATAGATAACTTTTTTTTTCATTTTATCTATATCTTTTTTCTTTGTTTATTTTAGGGAATTTGCCATCCCAAACATTCTAACTCCGAAAAATATTCAATAGAATAACAAAAATTTAGAAAGATTGATCAAAAAGAGTTTTATGCTTCCCGAAAATTTGAATTCGTTATCAAGGGAAAAACTTTTCTTTATTAACGCTTGCCCTTTTGTGCATTAAACATGGGTGCGATCAAAAATCCACACATCTGTGCAATTCGTAATAATCTGCATTTTACCTTTTTCATCAGTAAAAATTTTTAAAATTTCCCCCAAATGTGACAAAGGGTTTTTTAAATTTGTTGAAAGTTTGACAAGTGGGTTTATTAAAGCGTAAAAATTTTTTAAGGGGAATTAAAGATTATTAAAATTCATATCAAACAATTTGAAAGTCATAAGGGGAACAAGTCATAAAATTTTTCTCTGAAATTTACAATCTCATGTGGGGAAACAAAAAAAAAAAAAAATAACATAACAGATAAACGTAAGACATTTTGTTTTCCCAAAAAATTTTTTTGACATAAAATAATCTATAAAATAAAAGGGGCCCTAATTAATAAAAATTTCCAAAAATGATTTCACTATAAACCCTACAAATAATCAAATGTCAAAACCGAATTAAAACAATCTGTAGAAAAGCTATTTTAAAATTTTTTTAGTTTTGACCATGCCTGTCAAAAAAAATTTCAAAATCATATGAAAACAGGGTTTTTTGTTTAAAAAAGGGCAGTTTCTTAGGTTGTGATTTTTCCATACTTTCTTTTTACTGAACATTATGTTTATAGTATATTTTGGGTTCACAATCTAAAACTGAAAATGTGACTTATGTAGCAATGTTAAATCGTGAGAGAACAAGTCAAATTTAAAATAACTTTTAAATTTGCCCTAATGTTACTTTCTATTGTATTTAGGGAGTGTAAAATAATCACCCCCGTGACTCACAAAAATTTTTAAAAGAAACTTTTTCGTTCAAATGATAAAAAAGTTGGACAGTCTTTTTTCATTTTTGGCAATTTGTTAAATTTTATCCTAAACATTTTCATTTTCAAACCAAAACAATTGGACCTGACCATTATTAAGCCCCTCATTTTTATGACTGATTTAATTAAAATCGACAACAAGCTTCTAATTAACCATTTAAATTTATTTACATTTATTTAAATTTTAAAAATTAATTTATTTGCGAGAAAAAAAAAAATATCACTACCGGAAATACTTCAAGAATAGGAGCGCGTGATAACATAAGTACGGTGATTTTGAAGCGTTTTGCTCAATTTAAATGCTTTGTAGACTCAAATTATCAAAAATTTTTAAAATTTATCAAACAGGTATAGGGGTAATTCATACATTCACATCCGGTGGTATCTCTTGTTATGTCACTTGTCAACTAAATTATGTTCAGTAGGGCATAGTCGCCTAAATAATATCCCTTTTGATGTCTAAAAAAAACACAGACTTTAATTTTCATTTTGCAAAGATTGGGAACAGATACCTTTTCATGTTTCTAGCTTTTTTTTGTTGACTAGTGGGAGAATAAATTTAATTTAAAAAAGAAATCTGAGACAGACTTAAGTTTCCTTATGATCGTCTTTTTTTTTTAAATTTTTTATTCAAAAGCTAATTTTATCTTAAGAAAATTTTAATTTTGTAATTTTTCAAAAAATTTACGCCAAAGAAACCTAAAATTAAAAAATAATAATAATTTATAAGATAAAAATAATAATAAATTTTTTTATTATTATTATTATAATTTATAAATAAAAAATAAAAAAAAAATAAAAATAATAAAAAAATAAAAATAAATGAAAAATAAAAATTTTTTAAAATTTAAATTATCAAAAAATTTAAAGAATTTAAATTTAAAAGAAAATAATATATATAGATAAAATAAACCAAAAAAAAAATAAAGAAACTCCTTTAAAAAAAAAATTTTAATTTAAATTTTCCAAAAATCATAGTGCATTTTATTTTCCAAGCCCTTTAGGTTTTTTTTTTTTTCAAATATTCAATAAAATGGGTGTAAAACCCTTTTTGGTGCTATTGCGTTTAAACGTTCAGCCAAAAACAAGCGGGCGTTTTTCCTCACCTTTTATATATTAACTTTATAAATTGAAAAAATTCCTTGTTTTTATTCAAGCGTCAAAAAACAAAGCAGATAGATTTTTCAAATGCCCCACGGGGACCCGACATCGATGGTTTTAAAAAGCGGTTAGGGCGATACTTTTACAAAAAAAACGTTTATTTAGGTATACAAAAGATAAATCAAGGTTTTTTTAGTAATTTTAAAAATATTTTTTAAAAGGAAAAGGGAAATTTATTCATTTATAAAAAAATCAGTTTCAACAATTTCTTTTTTTAAAGATATTTAAAATTTGTTTTTCATAGCTCTTAAAAAAATTTTAATATTTTTTTCTTAAATCAAATGGGTTTTTTTCTCCAATAAAAAAGCTTTTTATTTTCTTCATATTCTATAAAGAAAAACAAGTCAAACCAAAGGTAATCAATTACGTTTTAAACCCCAACAATTTTATAAACTAAGATTTTTAATTTTTATAAACCCAAAAATAAAAAATTAAAAAATAAACCAATCCTTTGCCTTTGAAAAGATTTTTTTTAAAAAGTTAAGACTTAAAAAATTTATAAATTGCCTTTTTAAAACCAAATAAACACAAGTAAAAAAAGAGATAAAAAGCATTAAATTTTTTTTTCGAAAATATGAAGACTTAAAGGACTGTGGAATAATGAACCAAAAAAAAAACCTTTTGGAAAAAAAATAATTCGAAAAAAAAAACAACCCATATAAATGGGTTTTTTATTTTCGGATTTTTAACTTTTCATTAAAAGTAATACAGAATCAATTACACAGAAAAATATGAATTGAGGCGGAGGCTGCTTAAAAGCTTATAAAATGACCATTTTAAAAGGAGGATAAAAGAAATATTGAAAACATG
>NW_026865784.1:0-20129 GCF_026571515.1 Ruditapes philippinarum | reverse complement strand
TTATTTTTTTTTTTAACCCTAAAAATTTAAAACAGTAAAAAAAAAATGAACATAAATAAAGAAAACCCAAAAATACTCTTTTGTTGAAAAAAATCGGGAAATTTCAAAAAAAAAAACCCGTTGACAAAAAAGAAAGTCACACAAACTTACTTCTTTAAAGGGGAGTATCTTTTTTTAAAATCGTCATTTTTAGTATATTAAATCCACTAAACATTCCCAAAACCTTTCATTTGGTTTAACCCAAAAATTTTTTAAATTTTCCCAAATTTTTTTTTTTTGGGGTTTAACAAAAAACGTTTTAAAACCCAAAATGAATATCAAATAGTCTCAAAAACATAAATTTAATTCCCATGTTAATTTTTTTAAAAAAAAAATTTCAGCCAATGGGTTGTTTTTCCCTTTGTCTAAAAAATTTTGGGCATGCCTGTTTCAAATCAGAAATTTTTATTGTGCCCTTTTTTAAGTTTGCTTCATTTTGTTTTTTTTTCATGTTTTTTTTTTGGTATTTTGTTTCTGGTATGCTTTTTTTCCATGTGCTTTTTTTTTTTTGGTTTTTTTTTACTGTTTTTTTTTGGGTTTGGGTTTTGGTTTTGTATGCCCCGAGCATGAAAAATTCCATTTTTTTTTTTTTACTTTTTGTTTTTTGATGCAAGCTGTTGATGCATATCCCCCAAAAAATTTTTTAGGGGTTTCATTTCAAAATGTGTTCATGGGGTTACAACAGACTGTTTTGAGTTATTTGTATGATTTGGAAAAAACGGTGCACAGGGTGAGATTTTCGAACTGTTGAATTTCAAGATGGCCGCAAGTTTGATTTTGTAATGAACGTTTTTTTCACATTTTGTGCATCGAAAGGGTTTTACATTTTTTCCGTAAATTGCCCCGATGTTTAGTCATGTAATGTTTGGGTAGGAATGTTTTTTTTGCAAATGTCACACTGGAACGGCCCGTAAAAAGCTTTGTGTTTGGCTATCTTGTGCTTTTTTAAAAACTGTTTTTAGACCCAAATCTCCCCTACAAAAAGTCCCCCATTGTGTTTTTTTCCCCCCGTGGGGTTTTGGGAACATATGTTCAGGGGACACAGGTTTGAGAAAATTCTCATCCCAAACAAATTGGGGGTTTGAAAGGGGGTTTTTCTAAACCTGTATTTTTCGCTATGAACGGGTTAACCCCCTTTTGGGGGAAAAAAACGAAAGCCCGCATTTCGGACATAAAATTTTTTTAATCCCAAAAGGGTGCCCTATTAAAGTGAATTCCCCAATGCAGCTTTTGATCGGTATTTTTTTCCCACATTCGGAAACAACAAAATTTGTAATTTTTCGTTTTCGTCTTTGGTGAGTTTCATTTTTTTGGCCGTTTTTTTAATTTTTCTTTTAAACAAATGTGCCCTTTAAAGAAAGGTTTTTATTTTGAATTTTATTTTGGGTTTGTGGGTTAATTTTGGCCGTTTATGTGTCCCTTTTTAGCCTTTTTTAGACCATTCTGCAAAAAATCTTTTGAAAATTTTTTAACAAATTTTCTAATTTGTTAACTTAAGAAGTTTTTTAAATTTAAAAAATCCCCCTGTAGAATTCATAGACATTTCCGGGTTTTTACATTTTGTGTAAACCTTATGTTCACGAAAACTGTTTCCGGGTTTAAAATTTTTCCCCAAACACATGTCACAAAATTTATAAAGTCTTTCATGAGAATTCTGTTGGGTTTTTTTGGTTTGGTTTTTTTTCGTTTTTTTCATTCAGATGGACAGCAATAAATTAATTCTTATTCTACAAAAGGGAAAAAAACTTTGTTTTAAGAGAAAAATTTTTTGAGAAGTCGATTTTTAGTTCCATTTGCCAAAATTTAGATAAAAAATAAATTTCCCCCTGTTTTTGCAAGAAATTTTTTTAAGTTTAAAATTGTTTTACCTTTTCAAAGCCCCGGTTTTAAATAAGTGTTAAAAAACTTCTGTTTAAAAAATTTTTTTACCCATTTTTCACATTTTCAAATTGGAAAATTTTCGGGCCAAAAAATTTAGGCCCCTTAAAAAAAATCGGGAATTTTTTGTTTTAAAAATCAAAAAATTAAAATAGTTAAAAACGAAAGTTGTACTTTATCGTTTCACTTAAAGGGGCCCAAAAAAGTCTTTTAAAAAAAGTTCCTTTCTTTTAAAAGGGAAAAAGTTTTTTTGGCCTAAAAACCCCCAGGGAAAATAAAAAAAAGACTAAAATCCTATGAGCTAAACAAACTTATAAGTTTTAAATTTTAAAAACGCAAATTTGCCTATAAACATGATAATCCCAATTCTGTTTATTTTTTCCCCCGAAGTTGTTCGAGAATGTTTTAAACACAAAATAATAAATTTTAAATGTTAAATTAATCATCAATACCCCACAGAAAAATCCAAAAACATTTTCTTTCCAATAACGTCAGAACGGGGGAAAATTCCTCAAGAAACCCGGCCCGTAAAAAATTTAAATTGAAAAGGGCCCGTCAAGAATAAAGGGACATTTTAGCGGGGGCTTTTTTTTTTAAAATAATTTGGGGTTTCTTTTAAAATGAAAAAAGAGAACTTTCTTTGGATATAAAAAAAGAAATAAATCTAAAAAAAATTTTTGGTGATGAAAATATCATTCTAATTAATTTCGCGCGAACTAAAAAAGCTGTTATTATTATTAAGGTCCTTTTTATATTTAAATTTTATAATTTGGTTTGGGGCTATTTTTTTTGGGAAAAAAAGGGGATTCAAAAATGAAAAAAAAATCTCAGACGTTTGAATATGTGAAAAGGTAAACTTATTGATCAACAAAAAAGGTGCGTGTGTGTGTTTTGGGGGGGGGGGGGGTCACATTAAATTTGTTACATAAAAAAAACACACTATTTATTCAGCAACAAACAAAACAACAAAAACATCGTCATCTTCAACAATAACAAAACACATTTTAACTTTAGAATGGCATTTCCAGAAGTCGCCGTTTAATTTAATCGAGTTTTCTTTTTGTGTGAAGTGTCTGTACTAGCTTGATTTTAAAACATTGAACGCTTTTCACTTTTGGGTCAATCTGCGCAATGTAAATTATTGTTCTGGAAAAACGTATGGTGAGCAAATGATCTGAAATTCTGCACACGAATTATTGGTCCAGCCACAGATCAATAAATACAGAAAACTTAGAAAAAAATCTAGTTCCTTTATGTAAAATAATCTCCGTGGAGTCCCCTTAAAACCATTAGTTATTTATTTGGCAAGTCCAATCTTGACATCGTGCCTTTAATTAATTAAGTTAGTTATTAGATATATAATCATCCTTTTGATAATTCTGTTAAACACACCAGTTGACGTCAAAAGTGTGTCAATATAAGAAATACATGTAGATAACAATTTTGAGTGCGTTGTTGTAGAATAATAAACGTTTCAAGGTCAATTTCACATTTGTGTAATCACGATCGAGAGATCAATTACAAAACGTATCTATTTAATTTTTAGTTCGATTGTGTAGGAAGCTATATAAACTGATAGAATTATTTCGAATCCGGTTCTGGAACCAACCGGTACTCAGCAATGACTGTAAACTTTCTTGCTCAAGAAAACAATGACTAGCCCCTGACGGGATTTGAACCCATGCGGCTAGCAAACATAAGATCATTTGGCGTTAACCACTCGGTCATGCCGCCACTTAAGCATTTGAACGATAAACCGTGCATTATTATACTATAACGCAAGAAACTAATATTTATTATCGTTTTAACATGCTTATAAAACGAAACTTGATATAGCATATAGAGGATATTAATTTTGTTTGTTTTGCATGTAAGATTGAAATATAATTTCACTGAGTGAACACCAGATGCAATATTTTCACGAGTGGCGTAGCCACGAGTGAAAATATAGTAGCTGGTGTTCACGAATGAAATATAATTCAATCTTATATGTAAAACAAATAAATTTTCTTTTTATTTCATGCTTTTTAAGTGATTTTAAGTGTTTTTCTTTACTGAATTTGCCGCTTAACGTCGCGCATTCTCTTTTGTGACGTCATCACATCATGACGTCACATCATCAATTTTGAAAAATAGTTCTGTAACATTTCTCTCAATTTGTTACTTTTTTAACATGATGTATGGTGACATCGACTTTCTTTTCCTAAAGAAGCAACATTTACGTATGACTGCATTTATTTCTGCCTGTTATTCCATTTAGATGTGATTTTCTTTTCATCCGCATTCAGATATAGTCCTGCTACAGTGAAAATTATATTTTATAAATTTCACTAGTGGTTTACCAGAATATAATCATCTAATATTATATTCTAGTGCATTACTTCTAAACTTCTGTAGTCCAATAAATTTCCAGTAGATCTACTTCTCTTACAAGGAGCATAGAATCTTCCAGAAATGTTTCAAATATTAAATTTTGGTACATTGTTAAAGATATACTATGCTCAAACTTGATATTAGAAAATATTGTAAATTGCTTCACAGTCTCTTTGAAATATTTATATAAAATAAACATGTTTTGACTTTACACAAAGTAGATATGTTATGTTTTAAACTCACTAAACACACTTTATGTGGTCACCGACTCACCATATGAATATTATCATATAGTGTCATTAAAACTAGAAATGTGTCCATAGGACACGGGTGCCCCCACACGCCACTGTTCTGTCAATCTTATGACTCTAGGTCAAATATTTTTTGGACTACATGTGCCACAAGTTGAAAACTAAAAATCTAAAAAATTACTAAGTAAAGGGCAAGAACTTTACAAATACTGAATAATTCCACAGGCAAATCCCAAGGTGCATAAGTTCACATGCTGACCAACATTCTTGTAAACTTTCAGGCCTACAAGTCAAATACTTTTTGAGCTATGCATGAACAAGTTGAAAATTGCAAATTTATACTACTGTAAGTCAAGGGCAATAACTCTAAAAAAACTGTAAAAATCCACATGCAAAGTCCCAGGTGCATAGCTCTACAGTGATGTTGATCATTATTTCTGTAATTTAGTGATGTTGATCATTATTCCTGTAAAGTTGGTTGGTTCTAACTCAAGCACTCAAGGAACAAATAACAACATAATGAAACGGTTTTTACTAAGTCAAGGGAAATGACTCTACAAATACTGGATAAATCTACAAGTGAAACCCCAGGTGCACAACTTCATATGCTGAGCAACCTTCCCATAAGGTTTAATGACTCTATGTCAAATCCTTTTTTAATTACATGCGACACAAGTTAAAAATTGCAAAAAAAATTTAAGTCAAGGGCAATAACTCTAAAAGTACTAAATATACCCAGGTGCACAACTACACATGCTGATCAACATTCCTATAAAGTTTCATGACTCTATGTCAATTCCTTTTTGAGTTACATGCGACACAAGTTGAAAATTGCAAAATTTTACTAAGTCAAGGCCAATAACTCTAAAAATACGAATTAAATCCACAAGAAAACACCCAGGTGCACAACAACATATGCTGATCAACATTCCTGTAAAGTTTCATGGCTCAAGGTCAAATTCTTTTTGAGTTACATGCGACAAAAGTTGAAAATTTTTACTAAGGCAAGGGCAATAACTCTAAAAATACTATATAGATCCACACAAAAATACCCAGGTGCACAACAACACATGCTGATACACATTCCTGTAAAGTTTCATGACTCTAGGTCAAATCCTTAACAAAAGTTGAAATTGCAAATTTTTACTAAGGCAAGGGCAATTACTCTAAAAATACTATATAGATCCACACACAAATACCCAGGTGCACAACTACACAGTCATGCTGATCAACATTCCTGTAAAGTTTCATGACTCTAGGTCAAATACTTTTTGAGTTACATGTGACACAAAAGAAAACGGATGGACATACGGACAAGGGTGAATCTAAATGCCCGCTACTAAAGTGGGGGCACAAAAAATACTCTCAAACGCCTACGGTGAAACTGCTAAAGAATGTGCAGATGCCTACTTCTGTTACGGACAAGCTTTGTTAGACTTGGCTCGAATAGAGAATGGAGTGCTGGGAAACGCCCTTTTTTTAAGAAAAGACTAATTTCACTTGATCTTTAATAGGGAACGCAACTTTCCATACATAGTTCATTCATTATTTTATTCAAATTAGACATATTCAATAAGAATTATAAAGATTTCAATAAATTTATGAGATATAAATATTTTACTCAAGGATGAGCATAGTATATCTTTAAGCTCAAATTATAATTCAGATCAGACATGGGGTAATCGTAATCAATAATTTAATTTAATTGATTACAATTTTTTGAGTAATCACAGTAATCATAATTTTTTTCCTGTAATTTAATCATAATTTAATCAATTACATGACCAATTAATCAGTAATCACAATGATTACATGTATGATTACAATACATGTTAAGCTAACAAAAATTGCTGAACAAACATACATATAAAGGTTAAAAAAGTACCAGTGTCAATGCCTACTAATTGTCTTAGGTAGTGTAGGTGAATTAAATGCAGTCACCCAGGTCAGATTTGATGACACCTGTGTTTTAATAAGGAGATGAAAAGATCACTGACAGATTGACCCAATACATAAATGATTGTCACAATTATACCACTTAAATTTAGCTGTGAAATTATAACAATGGCCTGGATAGGTATATTATCACTTATTGAGAAGACTTTACAGGTTCAGTAAAGAGCAAGTATAAGCTGCAATTACTGACAAAAGTGAGATATGGTTATATTTTCTGTTACATTTTCTGTTACATTTTGGTATTGTTAAGTCCATGTAGAAGCAAATACATTTGAAAAACTAATGAACATTAAATGTAATATGAGAATATAGCTTAGTAAATAGGAGGCAACACATGTACATATGTAGACTGAATTAATTACTGTAAAACTAAGCTGGATTATTTTTTTGTACATTTGTTGTATTGAAATGTTCAATAAAACGATAGTGTTGAACCATTGCATTTCTTAACTTATGTACATGTAATCAGTAATCATAAATGTAATCTGATTACTCCTGTCAGTAATCAGTAATTTAATCAATTACAATGTCAAAATGGAGTAATCAGTAATTTAATTTAATCAAGCATTTTGACAAATAATCATAATTTAATCGATTACAATTGTCAAGTAATCGCCCCATGTCTGATTCAGATGCTTTGTTATAACCTTCTTGGTCATATTTCTATTATAGCTTTAACGGTACACTAGTATATAACTATCTATTTTTCGTAAATACATCAAGGACAGATTTGGCATAATACTCACAGAACACGAGTGACCTTGGTGCCCAATTTTGACTTTAGGATAAAGTTTTATAAAGCTTTTGTAGAGAACCATAAAGTGATGCTACATGCTATAAATCTATACTCTTGGCATTATAATTGTGAAGAAGAGGATCATTTCTGTAAAGTTTGGTCAAAATCCACCAAGTGGATTAGTACAAAATAATGTATTAACTAATTATGGGTAATTGTAGGGACACTTTTTCATTGCAAAATCTCACCACAAATTATGTTGTGCACAAATCTAGTTAAGGAATCTTGTATCCACCAGTACTATTCAAATAGGACAGTTGACATATCCCATTACAGATTCTTGGAAACTGAGTTGAATAATACTAGTAAATAATAACTAAATGTGTTGATTTTTTAAATATTTTATTTAATTTTTGCACCTCATGTGACAATAATACTAGTAAATAATAACTAAATGTGTTGATTTTTTAAATATTTTATTTAATTTTTGCACCTCATGTGACAGTACATACAATAAAAGTATAACAGTTTTAATGTAAGTGTTATATCTTATTTAAATAAAAACAAATTCAAACACAATCTGGTCATATTGTGCCAATTATTAATATCTTTTACTGACAATTGCTATTAACAATCAAACCTTTTTTAGTTAAAGGAAAGTTATACCACCAAAAACAACAACAATTTTTCACTTTCAAGAATTATAAAGACAATATATACTTGAGAATAATAAATATCATTTTAAAAAAATCCTTAATTTAAGAACGAAGATGTAAATAAATGTTCATAAAATGTAATTAATGACCGACTTCTTAAGATAATTATGAAGATTGAATTGAAAGTATGTGATTTAAAGATATACTATGCTCAAATTTGATATTAGAAAATATTGATAATTGCTACACAGTTTCTTTGTAAATTTGACTTTACAGGAAGTAGATTATGTTATGTTTAAAGCTATACACACTATAGGTTGTAACAATATGAATTTAAAGTGTCATTAAAAAAAACTGGCAGTCTTTTTTTTAAAGAAAGTACCAATTTTACTTGCACCTTAATGTGGAACAGAGATTCCCATTCATAGTTTATTCATTCAATCAAATTGGACATATTCAGTAAGAATTTCAATTAATTATTTTACAGTTCAATGATGAGCAAAGTATATCTTTCGCATACTTTAGAAATTTCTAGAAATTTCATATCAATGCTATATGGGGATATACAGAATCACAAATAAAGCCTGATATATCCCACAAAACGTAGGTTTGAAAAATTTCATTACTAGTTTAACTCCAATTAATAACATTGATATAGCCTAACACATGAAATATGGACAAAGATATCACAAATATGTAAATAGTGTCAGTATTTTTCACTAATAAGACCCCATGTTTTTTTTTCTATAAGCAAAAACAATATTTATATATCTTAAAACTTGCTCAAACAAATACAACATCAAAGCATTTTTTCCATTTTACTTTGGATTTCAAATCCCTTCTTAGAATAGCTTAATAATAAGCTAAGTAGTTTGGTCCCACATTTATACATACTAAATTCTCTACTATTAAGGTGTTGCATCTAAAATAGATGGCCAATTTTTATTCTTTCAGACAGGGGCTGGTTACGGCTGTAAATAGTTTCTCAACAGTCAGACTTTCTGGTCTCTTCCTGCAGCTAGTGTACAATTTTCAAAATATTTTCTATTTATAACAATAAAAGTAAGTAGTCATGTAGAAAATAGGCCATCGTGCTTGCAGGAGCAATAAAAAAATCTTGCCGAACCTTTTGATTTCTAAATGATTTGTTTGCTTCTGAAGGTGAACCTAGTTATGGCTGATTTTAAAACAACTTAAGATGGAGAAAACACCTTAAACATTCATCTCTAAAGATTCCATAGAGAAATAACTTCTACTTGTAACAACAGATTAACAATATTTTCTTAAACCCTTACATACACACTTAAAAAAATTTCACTATTCCCAACTTTACAAAACATTTAACATATATATTATAATACATATAAAGGTAAACACCTTTGGAGTATAAAATAGTAAAGAATATTTACTTTATAAAATTTGGAAATTGAAAAAAAAAAAAACCCAGAAAAATCAGAAGAAAAAACATTACAAGGAAAAGCATAAAGAAGGAAAAAATAATATGTATTTTCCCCACTTGTTGACTTCTTACTTGTAACCTATTGGAAATAACAACGTCATATATAACATCTCAAAATAGTATCATACAATTGCATGAAAACTTCCAAATCCTTATCCTACTCAATTTCTTAAATGGACTTGTCACAAAATTTTATGACTCTATACATATATCCAAATGTTAAGTTGAATCATTGTTCTTTTTTTTAATTTTTTTTTTTTAATTTTTTCTTCTCAGAGTAAACAATGTTAATTGTGAATAAGATGTAATGAAATAATAATAAAACAGACAAAATCTTTAATTATTACAACAATGAAATCACTTTTCAACTTAGCAATTGCAACAAAACATTTTTAAAATGTAAACACACAATATCTTGCTAAGAAAACTTGTTCGAAAGAAAAATAGGAGACAATATTTTTTTAAAAAAAGAAGAAAAAAATTAAATTAAAATCCTAGAGTGTCTAAAAATAGATCATAATTCTGTGTGTGCGTGTTGATGAGCATTCAAATCTCCCCTGAACGTGCCTTGAGGGTCCTCCGAGGGTGTGACAAAAACTCCTTCCATCGCTTGCCAGTAGTTTAACTCATTTGGTGAAGAGTATCCGCAAACCTCACGCTGGTTTTTGATTGGACGACCGTAAGTATCACCTGTCACATGTAGGTAACTGAAAAATAAAATGAAAGAAATTAAGCGTCCATAAATTTGTAACTAAATACAATTATTATCAAAGACTACATTTGGTATTATTAAAGGCTATAAAACCCATATTATAGCTAATGAAATACATGTACAATAGAACTCTGATTAGTCTATGTTAAAGGGAATTGTGTAAAAACTTTGTCGCATCATAACTTAGACTATTGAATCGGTCTTTATTTAAAATCAAAATTCAACATTTACAAGCCAAATACAAAACGGATATCAAAAGGAAAGGGCGATAACTGAACTAGCTTCTAGTAAATTTATCCCGTGTGTTATCACACGGCACAGGGTCAATGAAGTTTTCAAACAAAACTTATTTGTAATGTTTATTTTGAAATACAACTATGGCAATTTGAATGATAACAATTGAAGCGCATTTTATCACAAATGTGAGCTTATACAAAGGCTGTTTGACACATAAAATTTCCGACTGGTACATAGGTTTTTATAAAAAATAGGGGGGAAATATCTGAACTTTCATTATACTTCGACACATAGAGAAAATCAACTAATCAAAGTTTGACTCATAGAAGTTCTACTGTATTTTGATAATGGACAGTTCCAAAATGGAATTTGGACAAGTTCATTAAAGAACTTTACTACGCGGAAGAATGGATAATTCTAGTCACAAGGTGCCCCATGTTAACATACAATCAAAATTCAAAGTGTCTCTGTCCTATCTAAAATTGGCAGCAAGAAAAACTACTGTAAATACAAAGTAACTTACTATTCTGTAACAACGTTCTTTATCCTCACTTTATCTTTTCTGTTCCAGTATTTTCCAGAACAAACTATTGACCAATTATCTCCTGAAATACACAAAATATGGAATACATTATACATACATAGCCAACCGCTGTATATTTCTTACTATGTCTTTACTCATATAATTCCAAAATTTCAACAAATAATTACTTCAACTGATCAGAACAGTAACTATTATTGCAGTCAAAACGTTTCCAACCAGAAAACCACAAAGACTAGTGGTTAGTAATATCTACTAGCCAGATCAGGTTTATACAACACCAAAAATGTTAAAACTTAAAAAAAGTAGAAAGTCATTCAAGAATAACTATTCAGGTTTTTTTCTCTTCTTATTCTATACTCTGAATTGATAAATTAGTTGTTCTTTTTTCATTTTCAGAAGGAGACTGACTGCTAATTTTTTATAAGTCACTCAGGCTAGTTACCAGAAAATTTCATTTACAGACTGTCGTTTCACAATAAGTAATTTTAACCAACAAGAGCTGTCAGTAGGGCAGCACGCTTGACTATTCTTAGTGTTTGATAGTAAAAGAGCCTTGATAATGTAAAGGTTACAAAAGGGCCAAATTTTTCTTTAAAAATCCATGTTACAGTTATAGACCTTGGAGAAAGTCCTATTATGCTCTCAAAGAAGTGTACAAAATTGCAACTTTTTCAAAACCAGATGTCAATGGAATAATAAAATATCTGAGGTGGTATGCAAACTTAAATGTAAATTCTAAGTCAAAACAGGGGCAATATTCAGTCAAAATGCTTGATAGAGTTACCTCCTCCTGTCTATAGGTTGGGGTCATGATTGTGAACAAGTGTGCAAAGTTTCAAAGCAATATGTCAATGGACTTTGATAATGTATGAGGTATTGCAAAAACTTTATGAGGTATTACAAAAACTTGAAGGTAAATTCTAAGTAAAAAAAGGGACATCATTCTGTAAAAATGATTGATAGAGTTACCTCCTCCGGTCTACAGATTGGGGTCATGCTGAGGAACAAGTGTGCAAAGTTTCAAAGCCATAGTCAATGGACTCAGGGCTTGAGCTAGGGGGCAACTTGGGCAAAGAAGAAGCCTTCGGATCAGCGACTTCGCCTAAAATAAACTTCAAAACGATTTTAAAGTCGCCCGATTTTTTAATGATATGTCATACCTATTTACGAAGCTAGGTCTGTTAACAATTTGTTTACCTCTCAATTACAACCAATTACCATTAATCCGCTAGTTAGAACGCGTGTCAACATCATTGTCAACAAAGTTTAATACACGCCCCAAGGCAAGAGTTCACTATGTATATCTTTCTCATTATGTATTCATGCGATTGATGAATCCGAACGGGCATTGTATCTACGGCAGTTTGCATTGACCAATTGGCGACACATTAACATACTGCGGTTGTTTGTTGACAATTACACAAAATGGCGACAGATTCAATCAATTTTCGCGGATTGCATGATTAAAGACACCTGCATATACATAATTGTTGATAATTGTTGCTGTGTTTTGGCAAGTAAAGATAAACAATCTTAAAGGTGTGGTTATGTTTGAAAACTCGATTGTTAAAAACTTTTGAAGCACTAATCTGTAGAAATTATGTGAAGTTTTGTATCTTATATTTTTTTAATACATTGAGCTCCATAAAGTAAACACAATGATTATACAAAATTAAATGTCTCTAACATTCTGGCTTGCAGGCAAATCATTAACCAAAAATTATAGACGATGAGCAGTCTGACTCATTGACAATATGGCAAGTGGCACTGCTCTATCTGCCCTGAATATTGTTACATACTCACTATTTCTACATGTATACGGTATATGTAAATATTGTGTTTGCTATTGGTATATATTTATGAAAAGCAGATTTACAGTAGAATTGTTTTATTTGATAGGTGTTTCATATTTCTTTTCTGGTTTGTAAAGTTTCCTAGCTTATAATTCTCCAGTAAAGCCTAATAGGTCTCCCAACTTCTCCCTAAAGTTTCCTCACTTCTCCCTAAATCAGCTGGAGGAAGAAGTCACTTCTTCCTAAAATTTTGACCTAGCTCAAGCCCTGGGACTTTGAAAATATTTTAGGTGTTACAAAAACTTCAACATAAGTGGTTACGCCGACGCATCGGGTGACTAGGATAGCTCTACTTATTCTTATTGAATAGTCTTGCTAAAAAGGGGGTATAACTCACTCAAAATCCACGCAAGAGTAAAAATTAGCAGACAGAAACCTACAATTATGGTCCATAGACATTATGCTGATATACATGTATTAAGTTTCAAGTGAAAAACTTCTACTGTTAATATTTGTTTGTTTTATTGGGTTTTACGTCACACTGACACAGTATAGGTCATATGGCGACATTCCAGCTTTACTGGTGGAGGCAGACCTCAGGTGCCCTTCCATGCATTATTCCTGGCACAAACGGGTACCTGAGTAGAACCACCGATGTTGGATAGCTTCCTAACATGAAAGAATTCAAAGTCCCTGTTGGGATTAAAACCCCCAGTTGTGAGGGGCAAGTGGTTTGAAGTCAATGACCTTAACCACTCTGCCACGGATGCCCCTACAGTTACTGTTAATCTAATATGAAGTTGCTTGCAAAACTTTTAAACAAGTTCTATACCAACTTATCCTGGCTGTGAAAGAATAGCCTCTAAGAAAAATCAAATTGAAAGAATACAATGTACATCTTTACCCGTATTATAATACTACATGTAATTGACTATTTCCCACCATTCCCAACTTTATATAATGTAACAGATAAAAAGATACATGTAGATATATACACATGTAATGAAATGATACACATCACATTAAATAAGTGTATAAACAAGGAAAAAACAAGAGCTGTCGCACAAAGGTGACAAATGCACACAAAAATGTTTCACAAGCATTGTTTGTTTGTTTCTTTGTTTCATTTTACGCCTTTTCCCAACAGTTTTTCGGTCATATAGGCGGGTAGTTTCCTAACCATCGTTCCTGGAGAGTTACACCAGTACTAGACTACCTTCCTCCGTGCTAAACTACCAAAGCATCTCCCGGGATCGAACCCACGCCAAAGAGGTAACTGGATTAGAAGTCATTACTCTAACCCCTCGACCACGGAGGCGGTTCATAAGCATTGCAGAAAGGTATTATGAACAGAAAGGTATTATGAAAAGAGAATAACAGCAATTAATTGCTTAATATTCTTCTTGTGAAAAGAACTGCTATTTGGGAAAATATAACATGGTAATTTTGAGGGGGCAGGGGGAAGCTTGATGTAGATTTAATTTCAGCATAAACTGCATTATTTTAAAATATTTCTCAAGTTAAATACCCAAGTAAACAGCTCCTGCTATAGGAAGGGAAAGAAAGCACCAACAGTACACAGTTGGCTGTACAATAGTTTAAAACTGAAAGCAGAGTATAAGACCTAAATTTTTTGGTAATACCCTCAAACATAACTGGATCAAAATAACTTTAATAACATAACTGAAGAAACTTAACATTGTTTACATTTAAAAAATTACATCATAATACAGTGGTTGAGATTTGTTTCAATGCAAGCATTTAAATGTATTTTACTTAGAAAATTTCTTATCTGCATACCATATTGTTTCATATTAGCTCCTCCAGGGTTTTTTTCCAGGATTTTGGGAACATGACCCATACCAATGGATTTGGGAATTACAGCAAGGTTTTGTTAAAAATTGGGAAAAAATGCATAACTTAAATTTTGCAGTGATTAAATGAATGCAAAGAATCACTGTCTAGAATGGCATCTTCAAACATTTAAGCCCCATAACAAGAAGCCCTTATTTTTGAAGAGTTTTGAATTTGTTATTCAATATTTTTACTTTGTAACTTTCAATTGGGAATTTTTTCCTGTGGATTGGGAAAATAATATACTATTTTCAATTGGGAATATAACCGAATATCGGCTATAAAATAAGCCAAAAAAAATCCCTGTCCTCTGTGAATGAAAGCTTTTTTTCTTCTAAAGCAAGGTGTTAAATAATAACTGCTAAAATTGAATATGTTTAATCATAACAAATTATAAAATAAAACATGTTTACACATATGGTGGCCACTTAAACTACATTAATCCTTGTGATCAAAATCTTTTAGTTATTGACACAATTTAACAGTTATAATGAATACAATGCCTGAAATTTACCAGTAATGTTATTACTTAAAAAGGACGATTTATTTGTTTTAGATTTGAAAGTCATTATGATGCCTTGACATACTACTTTCTTCTGTAAAATTATTTTAGGGTAGAAATGGGGAGTTTGAGGGTGTGGGGCACTAATTATAGGGGTTGCTTACAGGAAACAATATGGTATTAATGATGCAATTCAAAGAGCTATTTCAGATTTGTATCATTAATAATGATTATACATTTAAAACAAGAAAGGTAACTCCATACAAAAGAGTTTTAAATCTAAACCACTGTATAGACGACTGTATATTGTACCTTGACGCTCAAACGGGGTACCTGTTTTATTTTTTCCAAATATAATAATAATGATGTAATGATCAAACTGAAAAGTTTTATTAAAGAATGACAATGATTTATGCAATTATAACATTCATCAGCTTAAGCAAAATATATAATAAGTCAGACATTCCTAAACCAGTCACATTATCAAAAACAAACCATATGTGAGAAGTTTAAAATCTTGTGATGGAATACATGTCATTGTTATAATACCTCCTTTCAGTAAATAATAAAGTACCAATTATCTTAACAATTATTTTGAATATTTTGAGCATTTTTAAATTCTTTATAACTGACCAAGTGAAAGTTAAGCCATACAAGGTAAGTCACTGATACAATTTTAATTGCCGATTAGTTCTACGATAACCTCCTTTGTACATATATAGTACCAACATTCTGTAAGCTAGCTGGATAGCTTTCTCACATCAAAGAATCTTAAGTCTCCTATCGGGATTGAAACCCACAGTGGTAACCACTCAACCACAGATGCCCCACATCCTATAACAACATACTGTTACATTACAGTTCTAAATCTAAGCAAACAAACATGTTATTGAAAGAACTTGATTTGCAAGTCAAAAGCCATTTCAATTTCCTAGACATTAGGCTCATTAGATCATACCCCTATAGATCCAAATGTCGAGAAAGAACATCTGGGTTGAAACACTGACCCTTTTAAGTTGGTGTCCTTTTTTCTAAAGAGAATCTGTCCCTTTTAGGAATTCATTTGGTAGAGAGTGAAGGTCGTCTAGTTAAATATCTAAGGATGTTAAAAAAGCACCACTTCGCCACTACAAAATTAAAAGTTTACAACAGAGGTTACCTACCCTCATCGCCATCACCAAGCTTCACCAAAGGCACTAACTTCTAGATTATGCGATAATGGCCGACCTGAAAATGATGACTGTGTAAATTTCTTCGAGTTTGTAAGTGCATTAATCGAATTGTTTGTCCACACTTGATAGGCTGCCTGAAACCAAATTAGGAAAGGAAACTCATTCTTTCAATCAAGTCTTATGCGTAGTAATATCATTAATAACTTTACTTTTACTTTTTCCTTCTTTTTTTCCAAAATATGAGGAAAAAGAATTCAAAGTCCCTGTCGAGATCCGAACCACAGCAGTGAGACTCAGTGAGAGGCAAGTTGTTTGATGTCAGCAACCTTAACCACTTGACCATGGACCCCCCTTTTTTCTTCAATTAATATTTACTGTTATAAATATGATTACATAACACAATATGAAAAAATTAGAATCCATTCTAAATTTAATAATGAAAATTTCCCTAATCCTTAATAAGTTTATTTCCAATATGATAGTAAGATGCTGATGCCCCTTCTGTCAGGTAAAACTCTATTTTCAGCAGCTTGGAATACTTAATTATACATACAGACAACTCAATATGAGTCAGTGACAGTCACTGATTTGAATCACTTGGCCACACAAGAAGAAATTTATACAGAAAACAATACGATTTTTATATAGAACATGTACATTATTACTACTAATATGTACCACCCAACAATAACATACCCTCTGATACATTGTGCTCCTGTTTTAGCTTTCACTTGCCAGTAGCTGTTATGGTCATCTGATGATTCCACTGCAGTAACTGACTGTAAAAAAGTTGTTTTTTTTTGTAAATAATACGTAACTTACTCACATGTATGATAGTGATAGTTAGTGAATTTCTTTTTATCTGAAATCACAAACCATACAGGTCTTGAAATTTATGACAATATGATATCTGATTAATTAATAAAACCTTTGTAACTCTGAAATTTCTCAAAATACTACATATTATCCCAATTTCAGCCTGGGCTTTTTATATGCCTTTTTCTCTTTTTCAAATCTTTATATTCAAATTCTTTAAAATCATGCAGTTTTACTCTAAAATTCAATTGACATTAATTTTTGCTTCCCCTTTTGCAAAAGTACTGTTTTGCAGAAATTTACCAAATTTAAAGAAATGCCCCTGCCCCTATCTGTGATAAAAAAGGCCCTGTCCATATGGCTTTGATTTTGCGTTCATAGAGCACCACCTTTCCTTGTTGATCTCGTTTATCATAGTTTTAGCACTACATGCTGAGGTGAGCTTATAAACTTACCTGTTGTCCACTTCCTGATCCATATTTAACATCATGTGAATGCAGTCTTACATTATGATAAGAGTTGTAAATTTTAAGCGTAGATCCACATGTCACATAGTCATATTGGAAACCTGGCAATGGAGAAATGAGAAATGTTACTTTTTAAATAATTCAAAGACAACAATATTACAAAAGTAAACTGAATCCAATATTTTGAGCCACATTGGCCTGATGCTTAGTTTTTCAACTGCAAAATATAAAATTTCTTTATACATTTGTCTATGGCAACTTTTCCCAACAAGGAAAGGGCCAAAACTGTAAACAGGTTTATTCTTCTTGGGCTCAAATCCACAGGGACCCAGCAGACAGTGTTGGGATAGTGTAAAAAAAAAGTAATTCTACAAAAAAATATATACTGTATTTATAATATATACAGTAGGGTGAACGTGTCAGTTTTACACGCAAAACGCACGTTACACGCTATACGAACGCACGTTACACGCTATACGAACGCACGTTATACGCACGCAAAACGAAACGAAATACGCGACGCACGCAAAACGATATACGCTAAACGAAATACGCTTAACGATATACGCACGCTAAAAACGCACGCAAAATGAAAACGTTTCTAAACCTTTATTAAAACATCGTAATCATTTTAGGTTTTTTAACAACTTTAGCTACATGTTGATCGTTTAGCGATAAATTTTTGATTAGGCCTATCATATAGATCTATTATGGTAGCTAGAAATGTATTTTTAAACGAGTTTATGTAAGAACTGAAATGCACTCAACCTAGCACCGAAATTAATTTTGTCACAGCCTCAACAAATGATTTTTAGAAATATTTATAAGCTATCGTGCGCTAAATATCGAGAGTAAAATAGTTAGGATAACGTGTTCCTTTTTATGCGCAATCAAATAAAGAACTATCCCTTGCATTCACTACGTAATCTTCTACGTAATAGTCAAACATGGCCGACATTGAATTATGCATTGCAAATTTTTATAAATATACAGTGCTAACAATTAAATTCAGATGGATTTATGAGGCATATCTATATATTAAGTGAGGCTGCATCATATAAACAATCGAACTATATAATCTTGAGTGTAAAAATAAAAGGAATAAACTATTTGACAGAAGTCACGAAAACAGATTAAAAACACAGGATTCTACCACGGATAACATTAAGCGGAAATGGATAACATTAAGGGAAAAGCTTCCAGAATCAGGAATGATTAAATTGCTGGCACAATACGTAGAATTTAAGTTTGATGTCCTGTATGTTTCATTAGGACACCGCCGATGATTTATCTTGTCTTGTCGCCAGTAAAATCTTCTCAAAACGAAAGTGGAAAGTAGAAATAAACAGTCTACTGAAATCCAGTGAAATCACAAAAAAGGTAAAATTTCTAGGGCATTACAATATATGAGTATATATAAATATTAAGAACGCATTTTTATTTTAGGTCTGAAACAGTAGTCGAGTGGAAAATAAATGAGGAAAATAAGGAAACCGGTTGTGATGTAAAGTTATTGGATTTACAAAGACAGCGCAACAGAAAATATTTTTCACATCACTTAAAATTGAAATTTATTGACGTGCGCTTAATATGTATTAAAAAGAGGATATTGAATGAGTGTAAGTTCAATGCTGAATTTATTGCACAAGTTGAATAAAATTATATTATGCGACCTCTGGTGAGCATAATATTTACTTTATTCAATGAGTGCAATAAATTCAGTAATGAACATACACAAATTTAATATAATATTCTATTTAACACATACTAAAAATTAGGGATGGGTACCACTAATTTTTTTGTACCGCGGTATATCACGGTATTTCACCTGTGTACCGCGGTATGAACCACGGTATTATGAAGACACTTTTTAATGTTTAACTTATGCAAACTAAGACCAACTGCCAAAAGAATGTTTAAACATTTTGATAAAACACAATACATTTTAGAAAAACAGATTAATATCTTTATTTCTTTCAACTAACATCTGTCTAACTGACTGGAAAATAATAAATAAAAGAAAGAAGAAAACATTTTATGACCATATCACACTTCATACATACGGCTGTATTATCAATTAATTTCTGTGTTATTTTAGACTTTTGGAGCCCAAAATGCCTCCAAATATCCGATTTCCCCTTTGGATTTTTGACCGTGGTGAATTCGTCCATGACGGTATGAGCTGTTTACAAGTTGGGCTATGTCTAAATGCTTTACGTTTTGTTATTGTCGCCACTCGTTCAATACGTCAAACATGTTTACTAGCCTTAGACTGCGCACTAACATGGGTGTCCCCTTTAAATGCATTTAAATGAAGAATGATATATAGAAAATTATAAAAATGTCGGCGGATGAAATGTATTTACACTACATAATAAAATATGAAAAACAACCGGGAAACGATCCGACCTTTCCGCGACTAATTATTCGTTAGAGTATTATACTGTGCATTTACTGCTGCTCTAAAAATAGACTTGGAATTCCACTTTAATTTAGGTTGAAAGTTGAAACACAGATTACAGGGTAAATAACGTCCGAATCTTACAAAGATATTATGTAAAATTATATATCAAAAAACCGGTATTCCTAGGGGTCGTACCGGTACGTACCGCGTCTGAACGAAACCGCGGTATACCGGTATACCAGTAATACCCACATCCCCTACTAAAAATAAAGACCTTTTT